>NC_044996.1:91188950-91347465 GCF_008728515.1 Papio anubis
TAGCTGGGATTACAGGCATGCTCCACCACGCCGGGCTAAGCTTTAGTGCATTTTTGCTATCCTTTAATGCAAGGTATCTTTCCCTTGAGCTGTCGAGTTTAAACAATTTTTAAACACATCAATCCAAAGGATAGAAACTCTAAAAGACACCTGCTGCTCTGTCACATACTAAGACCTCTTCAAAAGTTCTCTTGGTATTACAACTTACTATAGATGAAAAACAGATAACGATATCTCCAAAAATTGGATACAATCACTACTATGCAGAAGATTTTCACAACTCAAAGGCTGTTTTATTCATATAATTGTCTCAATCAACAGTAACTCTTAAGAAAAAATAGCCATACTACTCGCATCTGTTTTGAGGGTTCAGTCTCATTTTAACAAAGTCTCTCAACTCCCAAGATACGGAGATACACACGTGCAGGATTTCCACCCACACCTCATTATATAAATGTTTCACCACTCTTAACTAGTCAAACAAAACCTCTTCAGTACAGTGAAGCCACCTCACCACTTTCATCCTCACCTATCATACCATCTCCTCCCCATCCCCAACCTGTCAGTCACACAACACACACCACCCCTTCCCAAATAACACCTCAGAATCTCCTTGAACCTAACACATTTACACAACAAGCCAGCAATATTCCTCACCCCATCCAGTCCCTCACACATTAGCTGAACCTCTTAATTAAATCTACTCTTTCCTTCATCCTATTCCCATCAATACAACTGAACTTCCCACACCCGAAGCGATCTTCCCTTTCAGTAGCTTCAATCTCACTTAAGTGATCACTCAGTCCTTTGTCAACCGTCTCCTGGTCCCCGTCCTGTATCCTCCTCACCTTCCCCGTCCCCTGGTCTTCCATCAGCTCCCAAAGTTGTCACCCCTCAACAACAACCAAAAAAAAAAAAAAAAAAAATCAAAAACAAAAAACAAAACAAAACAAAAACCGCACCTCAGCCTCAAACCTGCCCTTCCCCACTTTCCCCCTTTTCATTTTCCTCTCCGCCTATTCAGCGGTTTCGACAGCCCCTTAGCCCCGAGCCCGACCTCGTCCGGTACCGACTGGTGAACGCACTCACCCTGCCTCGGTCAAGCCGCCCCCCGCTAGGGCGCTTACTCCTAACAGACTCTTGGCCGCCGCTGCCTCCCTCCATTCATCCCTGGCCCATTCATCTCTCAGCCCGATCCCAGACACGCCCCCCGGCCTCCTCCCTCTCTCCTAGCGCCCCGGCCGGCCCGGGACCCTCACCAGATTAGAGGCTCTCGCAGAGGAGGACTCTCTGACTCTTTTCGCTTCTCCCTCGCCCTCTCTCGAGCCTCCTCTCGCCCCACGACAAGCCACACCGTAGAACAGAAACATACACACACACCGCCTCCTCCTCGATCGCCTCCTCCGATGCTTCTTACTCCTCTCCTCGATGTCTCGAGCTCCGCTCCGCGTCGTGTGCGCTTGCGCGCGTGAGCGTCTCCCCGCGAGCCCACCGGGCCAGCTACGGCCGGTAGGTAAAGAGCGGGCGGAGAGAGGGGAGCAGGGTACGAGCCCGAGCTCGCGCTCGGCCCGGAGCTGAGCAGACGCACGCGTACTCCAGCCAGGGAATTCGGACGGGTAGGAGAGAGGGGCGGAGGGGGGCGGGGAAGGGAGGGGAGAACAGCAGAGGGGGAGGGGCGGAGAAAGCCAACGGAGCAGCCCCAACTCGGAACCGCCTCTATCGCGGCGAGGTGCCGAGTGGCCAGCCAACGAGAGTGCGCGCACGCCTCCCGCCCCCTCGGCGCCGCGGGAGACAGGGATGCGCGTCGAGGAGAAAGGCTTCTCCCCCTTGCAAAGAGAAAACCTCTTAGAGGAAGCACGCGCGACACCTCCTGTGTGTTCCGAAGCCCTCTCGCTCTACCCTCTCCCCTCAGAGAAGAAGAAGAAAAGTCCAAGCACACACTACTTCCTAGCCCCCCACTGCCCACCCTTGGGTCTTCGCGAGCCTCTGAATGCGGTAGCACCGCTGTTAGGAGGTGATACCCGCCGGCACCTTTTCGCCCGCCACCCCTAACTCCCTTTTTCCAACTCCCGGGCTTTCTCGCGAGACCCATACCTGCCGGCTTTGGGATTAGAAGTCGAAGCACAGATTTACAAATACTGGCCTCCCAGTTACGTTGCGGGGGCAACAGCCACGGCATGTCCCCCCCGACCCCCAGGACCGCAGTGCGCGCGCGCGGGGGCTGGGAAACAACCAAAGCGGGGATGAGAAAGGGAAGCTATGAAACTGATTTTTGACGGCATGTAACCGCTAGGCCTGGGCACGTGCCCTGCGCCTCGCAGGCCGGTGCGATGTACCCTGGGAATTGTAGTTTTTCTTCCCACCTATGGTCAGACTCCCACCCTCAGTTTTACTCAGGCCTCTGACCGGGAGGGGGATTACCGACGCCATTTTGCCCGGAACAATGGCCCTCGGCCCTGATGGTGGCAGGTGGGGGAGGGAGCAATGCTTTTAAGGGTTCGGTGAACCTCCCCGGCCCCTCGGTGCCATAGCAACCCCTTCAGAAACCTGGTCCCGCCCCCTCGCCGCCGCCAGGCTTCTAGACCGCGCGCATGCGGAAAGGCTGCCTCCAACTGAGACTGGCTCTCTCTGTCTCCCACCGGCCACCTCCTTGAAAAACTCACAGATCCTCTAGCTGGTAGTGAATGCTGCTTCCTTCGAGCTTTCGGTACATGTTAGCCTCGGCGCAGCGGCTTCAAACTGCTTCCTGTGCTATGCCAGGAGCAGTATAGAATTGTTTCTGCCATTCTCCCATGAATAATCCCGGCCCGACAGAGGAGGAAACTGAGGCTCAGGAGGGGAAATGGACATGAATTGCTCAAGTTAATACTATTTGTGGAGTTAGAACTTGAACCTAGGTGTGCTCTTTCCAGAGCCGAGACATTTTTCAATCTCCCGGGAGTCATCTGGTGGCGCAGCTAAAGGGCAGGGCATTCTTTTTGAATGCCCCTCAAGCTGGGAGACTGTGTGGGAAATATCAGACTAATGCTTTCAGCCCTCCAGCCTCGGCCCTATCACTGAGTTATCCCCTCTCCACTACCTGTTTTTCTTTTCTTGCCGTAGGCCTCAGAAATCTCAGTGTTTTTCAGCTCTTTAAAACAGCACAATCAATAAATTTAACTCAGGTTTCCAAAGTCCAAATAAAGTGTAATGGTTTGACTTTGTAAGGGGGGGGGGCGGTGTTGAGTATAATGGTGGGAGGCCTTGTAGCCCTGTCTCTTGCCTCTGCCCCTTCCTTACTAATTTCAATATTGCCAGAACATGTAAGGAAACCGGACCATGCCCTTAATACATTTAAACTCCCATCTTTCCATTTTGACAATGAAGGGAGACGCTGAGGAAACAATAGGGCTATGGGGTCCAGCCACTAGACCGGTGGAGATCTTTCTTCCTGGCCAATTTGAAAGAGCAAGGTGTGGTTTCTCCAAATAGCTTCACCATTCTACCTTAAGGGTCTCTGAAGTCTCAATTAGCTGAAAAATGGATGGGGTCTCCCACGCTCCTTTCCTCACTGTCCCTGAAGATAGTCTCTTTTCCCTGTTGATTGGTTGACTAGTGTCAACCAAAAACAGAGGAAAGAGTAGCTGAACAACCACTAAGGGGCAGTTTCAAAGTTTCAAAGGTTACCAATTTATCCCAAGTCTTTGTAGGTCCTGACTCCCATGAGATGGCAACTAGAAACTTGTGGCCACCGTTTGTATTTCTCAGTGTCACCCTATTCCCACCACTACCACACACATCACCTTTATGAAAAGCAAGGCATCTAGCTCAGTTGTGACCTGCTCCTCTTCTCTTGTCTCTGAGCCTGATGATGTAGGTAATGAATAAATTCAATACTTGGAAATGTTAGCCCTTCAATCTGCTTAGATGTTAATTCTTTTGAGCAGTACCTCTTTGATAGTTGAATACTTGCTAAAAAAAAAAAAAAAAAAAACTATTGAGTAGAGTGACTTTTATGACCTTTAGAAATTTGAAAATCAAAGAAGTCAGCTCCCCATCCAAATACAGGTCCTTCTCAATTTAGACCTTTTATTGACATATGTGCTTTTCTATTGGGGACAATCTGGTCTGTAACTCAGCACAAATGCCACTGTAGGCAGAAAGGGGAGCGGGCAGTTCTAGCTAATCACCAAGGTATGACAGGGAACATTCCTTTCCTACCTACTGGTTTCCACTGACTCTCAAGTGACGTTTGCAATGTTCCTACTCATCAAACAGAAATTTTGATTTATATTAACTATTTGTAATTTGGTTTTACATTGTTCCAGGAAAGCATCCTTCCAATAATCTAATTCATTTTTTTCTAGAGGCTCTGGTGCCAATAAATTACAAAAGATTTCACTGGAATCTTTTTTAAACCCTGGAATCCCACAAGAGTGGGGGTAGGAGGCTAGTTTTATGGTCCTACTATCTGTTGGTCTCTTTCCTACCACACAGGATGGTAACTTTTGCAGTCAACAAGATGGAGCTGAAATGAACCTCAAAGTTTGTAGTTAGCTGACTACTGCAACCATGGGTAGAGTTGTGACTGTTTCTGGAACTTAATTTCTGACCCCGTGACCTCTTTTTAACCAGGTTATTGGGGCGGGGAGGTAAACAATGTCCATCATTCTTGATGTTCATTTCCCTTAACCCAAGTGATGCCACAGTTTGGGGATCTTAGGTAGTGCCCAGGCATGAGTGTAAGTGTAAGTGGAGTAAGGATATCTGCCTCTAGTTATTTAGATCCTGGCAGTTTGTGCTGAGCCCTCTGCCCACATGGGTCCTTTCCAGTGCTGTGGTCCTCTCCAATGTCTCTGCCACACTTGGGGCACAGAATTTTTCACGAAGTCCCAATAGGTATTGGGCCATCTACCTAGACATTCCACACAGCCCTTCCTCTCTTGAGTCTTCCCCATTATCTAGTTGCTGCTCCTGGGAAGCTGAGGCTAATCAATGCTGCTTGTGCTCTCACAGATATCTCTCTCTGCTCTTGTTGTCTCTTCCTCCCAAGGAGAGGGGAGTGAGGAAGAGAAGAATCATTTTTTAGGTTTGTGCAACTCTTTCTTCTAGTTTTCTGGTCCAGATACTTGGTCTCTGCCCCTACACCCTAATACCCCTTCCTTAAGGACTTATGTTTTGGGAACACAGAAACCAGAAAGAGTGACAGAGTATTTGTTTTCCTGCCTTGCCACCTCCCTCCCCTGAGGTACACCACAAAGCGATGTTATTTTGGGGGAAGGGACAGGTAGAGAAAAAGAAAAATACAGGAAAGAAAAAAAATCTATCTATATTATCTAAATAATACTGAGCCACATTCTCCCTCTATTAAATCTTAGCATCCCAGCAAGGGAAAGTGTACTTCTCATCCAGGTGCCTCTGTTCAAGGCAGTAATTCCCAGGGCTTGGATGTCTGGGTGATCTTTTCTCCAGGCAAGTCTTTCCACTAGGGGAATTTCTCACCAGGATCATCTTAGGATTATTAATATCCTCCCAGAAGGTTCTCTTTCCTCCCAGAACAAGTTGAGTATCCCTTGAGTAAGGGCATACTCAGAAGTGAACAGCTATCTTTGTCTTAGTGACTGACTTAGAAACACTCCACATTTCAGGCTGGATAGTACAATTTCTCCAGCCTTGCTATTAGTCTAGTCTCTTCTTCCTAGATGTAGTCTTTCCACATGTGCCCAGAGCATATATCAGGGGGCAATCTTTTTTTTTTTTTTTTTTGAGATGGAGTCTTGCTCTGTCGTCCAGGCTGGCGTTCGGTGGCGCAATCTTGGCTCACTGCAACTTCCGCCTCCTGGGTTCAAGCGATTCTCCTGCCTCAGACTCCAGAGTAGCTGGGATTACAGGCACGCGCCACCACCCCCGGCTAAGTTTTGTATTAGTGGAGACGGGGTTTCACCTTCTTGGTCAGGCTGGTCTCAAATTCCTGACGATCTCGAACTGAGGCTGGGATTACAGGCTTGAGCCACCGCGCTGAGCCATCAGGGGGCAATCTTAAGGTAAATGCCTTTGCCTTGACAACTGACTCTCAGAATGCCTACAGATGACTAAGCCCACATCACTTCTCCAAAACTTGCAAATTGTCCAAGATCTTAACTCCTCTGCAAAATTCCCATGTGGCCAGACTACAGAGCCTGAGTTGGGGTTGCTGTAACAGCCCCTCCCTCTCCAGAATAAGATCAGTTCTTTAAGAAATGTACAATCTGACATAGTATATTCTTTTGAGAATCAGAAACTTCAGTCTGCTGGGCTAACTAACCAGGCTTCATTTGCTGACCTGCCTTTCTTCCTCTCTCCCTCTCTCCATTCCTTCTACGGACTCTCTGCATCTATTCCAATAGTCTGTAATAGTCTTTCAAAACAGTCTTGTCACAAATCCCTCATGTAGCAGGTATGAATTGTAGTCTACCCACTAAGGTGTATAATAATAATAATAGTAATAATAATAATAATAATAATAATAATAATGTCGGCTAATAATCCAATAGCATTTACTATGTGCTTTATACAAGCCCATTGAATCCTATGAGGTAAGTGCCATTATTAACATCAGCTTTCAAATTAGTAAACCAAGGCACAAAGAAATTAAATAACTTGCTCACAGTAACACAGCAAGTAAGTTTCAGAGCTAGAACTAAACCAATTAGTTTAGTTCAGAGTCCATGCTCTTAAACATTTTTTGTTGCATCTTTCTTGTCTATGATTCCATTTAACTTTTGACTCCAATATCCCCGATTCCTTGGGGTTGGAAAATAACCTGTATTATTCTTGATGTTCCTCCATCTCAGGTTCAAGCCACGGTGCTAAGACCTGGGAACAGAGGTCCATTAAATCCTTAATCATAGCCAGGCACTGTGGCTCAAGCCTGTCATCTCAGCACTTTGAGAGGCTGAGGCAGGAGGATTGCTTGAGCTCAGGTGTTCAAGACCAGGCTGCGCAATGAAAAAAAAAAAAAATTTTGGCTATGTGGCCACACAGGTTAGCAGTCAGAGGTTCATTGCCTCATCCCATAGTGTTCCTTTATGGTATGGCAGGCCCTTGTTACACTGGATCCCTCCCAGTGGCTTGGGAATTTTTGTTAAAGTTGCCTAGAACAGCCTCTTTTCTCTCACGTTTTGCTGTCTACCCAGGGATGATGCCAGGAAGCAGGACACAGGTCCTTTCTACCTGGAACCCAAGGATCTCCCTGATAGCATTATATTATCCTCAGACCTAGCAGGTAGGAGGGGCTAGAATCTCTCTTTAGGGTGGATAAAATCATTCTCCCTTTATATTTTCTGGCCAAGACAATTTGACTACACACTAACCCTCTTCCCCTAAGGACGTGGGCTTTCAAAACACAAAAACAGAGATGGGCAAGTAAAATCTGCTCTTAGTCTCTTGCCACATCCCTTCCCCTAAAACAATAAAACCTGGGTTGGGGTTGGGGAAGAGGGTGAGGAAGATAGAGAAATTAAAAGTAATAGGCTGGGCACAGTGGTTCATGCCTGTAATCCTAGCAGTTTGGGAGGCCGAGGCGGGTGGATTACCTGAGGTTGGGAGTTCAAGACCAGCCTGGCCACCATGGTGAAACCCCGTCTCTACTAAATATACAAAAAATTAGCCAGGTGCAGTGGCACGCGGATGCATGCCTGTAATCCCAGCTACTCAGGAGGCTGAGGCAGGAGAATTGCTTGAGCCCAGGAGGCGGAGGTTGCAGTAACCGAGATCGTACCACTGCACTCCAGCCTGGGCTACAGAGTGACGCTTCGTCAAAAAATAAATAAAAAAAAATAACTACAGAAAATATAAATAAATCTCAATTTCAATTATGTGCAAAAAAGACAGCTTATTTAATAAATGGTGCTTTAAAAATTGGTTATCCAGCAAGAAGTAAGCAAAACTAGGTTCCTACCTTATACTATATACAAAATTAAACTCCAGATGAGGCCAGGAAGAGGAGTTCAAGACCAGCCTGGGTGACATACTGAGAACCCCATCTCTACAAAAAAAAAAAAATTAGCTGGTTGTGGTGGTGCTTGGGTGGCTGAGGTGGAAGGATTGCTTGAGCCCAGGAGGTCGAGACTGCAGTGAGCTGTATTCATGTCACTGCACTCCAGCTTGGGCAACAGAGAGGGGGGCTCTGTCTCCAAAAAAAAAAAAAAAAAAAAAAAAAATCCTGATGAATGTCCATTTTCCTGCATGCATCCATTACTGCTAGGAGTATGAATCACTATTATCTTTTTTTGTTGTTTGCAAAGTAATCTGGAAGAATCTAATAAAATTTAAAATCTATAGTATTAGTTCAGAATGGTTTGGGCTGCAAGCAACAGAAAATCTGACTAATAGTAGCTTAAACAAATAGAGGTTTGTTTTCTTTCTCACATAATAAGAAATCTAGAGGGACATTCTATGTCCCAATGCTAACATTGGATCAGCTGTTCAACAAGTTCATGAAGAACCTGGGCTTCACAAGACAATCCTAAGCAAAAAGAACAAAGCTGGAGACATCATGCTACCTGACTTCAAACTGTACTATAAGGTTGGCTGGGTGTGGTGGCTCACACCTGTAATCCCAGCACTTTGGGAGGCCCCGGGGCATGCGGATCACCTGAGGTCAAGAGTTCAAGACCAGCATGGCCAATGTAGTGAAACTTTGTCTCTACTAAAAATACAAAAATTAGTCAGGCATGGTGGTGCATGCCTGTGGTCCCAACTACTCAGGAGGCAGAGGCAGAAGAATTGCTTCTGGGAGGCAGAAGAATTGCTTGAGGGAGGCGGAGGTTGCAGTGAGCCAAGATCTCACCATTGTACTCCAGCCTGGGCAACAGAGCAAGGCTCTGCCTTTAAAAAAAAAAAAAAAATCTATACTACAAGGCTACAGTACTACAGTAACCAAAACAGACATATAGACCAATGGAGCAGAACAGAGACCTCAGAAATAACACCACACATCTACAACCATCTTCAACAAGCCTGACAAAAACAAGCAATAGGGAAAGGATCTCCTATTTAGTCAATGCTGTTGGGAAAACTAGCTAGCCATATGCAGAAAACTGAAACTGGACCCCTTCCTTACACTTTACACAAAAATTAACTCAAGATGGGTTAAAGACTTAAATGTAAAACCCAAAACCATAGAACCCCTAGAAGAAAACCTAGACAATACCATTCAGGACATAGGCATGGGCAAAGACTTCATGACAAAAATGCCAAAAGCAATTGCAACAAAAGCCAAAATTGACAAATGGGATCTAATTAAACTAAAGAGCTTCTGCACAGCAAAAGAAACCATTATGAGAATGAACAGGCAACCTATGGAATGGGAGAAAATGTTTGCAATCTACCCATCTGAGAAAAGGTCTAACATCCAGAATTTACAAGGCACATAAACACATTTACAAGAAAAGAACAAAAAACTGCATCAACAAGTGGGCAAAGGATATGAATAGACACTTCCCAAAAGAAGACATTCACACAGCCAACAAACATATGAAAAAAACTCAACATCACTGATCATCAGAGAAATGCAAATCAAAACCACAATGAGATGCCATCTCACGCCAGTCAGAATGGCAATTATTAACAAGTCAGGAAACAATAGATGCTGGTGAGGCTGTGGAGAAATAGGAATGTTTTTACACTGTTGGTGGGAATGTAAATTGGTTCAACCATTGTGGAAGACAGTATGGCGATTCCTCAAGGATCTAGAACCAGAAATACCATTTGACCCAGCAATCCCATTACTGGGTATATACCCAAAGGAATATAAATCATTGTACCATAAAGACACATGCATACCCAAAGGAATATAAGTCATTGTACTATAAAGACACATGCTCTCGTATGTTTATTGCAGCACTATTTACAATAGCAAAGACATGGAACCAACCCAAATGCCTATCAGTGATAGACTGCGTAAAGGAAATGTGGTACACACACACCATGGAATACTATGCAGCCATACAAAGGAATGAGATCATGTCCTTTGCAGGGACATGGATGAAGCTGGAAGCCATCATCCTCAGCAAACTAACACAGAAACAGAAAACCGAACACTGCATGTTCTCACTCATAAGTGGGAGTTGAACACTGAGAACACATGGACACAGAGAGGGGAACAACACACACCAGGGCCTGTTGCAGGGTAGGCAGTGAGGTGAGGGAACTTAGAGGACGGGTCAATAGGTGCGGCAAACCACCATGGCACACGTATACCTATGTAACAAACTTGCACGTTCTGCACATATATCCCATTTTTTAAAATAAATAAATAAAAGAACCTAGGCTTCACCTCATACCTGTTAGAATGGCTATAATCAACAAAATGAAAGATAGCAAGTGTTGGAGAAGATGTAGAGAAAAGAAAACCCTTGCACACTGTTAGTGGAAATGTAAATTAGTACAGACATTATGGAAAATGGTAGGGAGGTTTCTCAAAAAATTAAAAATAGGGCCAAGCACAGTGGCTCATGCCTGTAATTCTAGCGCTTTGGGAGGCCAAAGCAGGAAGACTGCTTGAGCCTAGGAGTACAAGACCAGCCTGGGCAACATAGCAAGACCCAATCTCTTATAGAGGCAAAAAAAAAAAAATCTTTAAAAAATTAAACGCAGGATTATCATATGATTCTGTAATCCCATTACCAAGTATATATCCAAAGAAAATGAAATCAGTGTATCAAAGAGATATCTGCATTCCCATGTTCATTGCAGCATTATTTACAATAGTCAAGACATGGAATCAATCTAAGTGCCCATCAATGGATGAGTGGATAAAGAAAATGTAGTATATACACAATGGAATAGTATTCTTCCTTAAAAAAAACAGGAAACCCAGCCTGGTGTGGTGGCTCACGCCTGTAATCCCAGGACTTTGGGAGGCTGAGGCGGGAGGATCCCAGTTGCTCGGGTGACTGAGGCAGGAGAATCGCTTGAACCTGGTAGGCGGAGATTGCAGTGAGCTAAGATGGCACCACCGCACTCCAGCCTGGGTGACAGAGGGAGACTGTGTCAAAAAGGAAAAAAAAAGGGATATATAATTCAAAAGATACTGCCATATTACTAGAATCTCATTCAATCATTAATAGTCAGTCTAGTTCATCATATTGTATAAATATGTCTTCTAGGGTGAGCTCACTCAGGTTTGCAGGCTTCCATTCGATCTTGTTAGGTTCCAAAAGCAGGAGTGGTCTTGGCAAACATAACTGTTGCAGGCATCTGGGGTAAGTGAGCTAGGAGACAATGTCATCTCTTGTCCTTCAAAGTGCTAATGTATCTCTTTTTTGTTGTTGTTGGTCTTGTATGTGACAATCAAGGTGTCAAGGTGTTAATGTAGTGTTGGATTTCCCTCATTATATAACCCATTTATTTATTCTTTTAGCCCCAGCTACTATTTATCTTTCTCTTCACTTATTCCCAAATTTTTCCACCTTTGTGGTTTTTCAGTTATTTTCTTTTTTCTTTCTTTCTTTTTTTTTGAGACAGAGTCTCTGTCACCCAGGCTGGAGTGCAGTGGCACGATCTTGGCCCACTGTAACCTCCGCCTCCCAGGTTCAAGCAATTCTCATGCCTCAGCCTCCCAAGTAGCTGGGATTATAGGCGTCTGCCACCACGCCAGGCTAATTTTTTTGTATTCTTAGTAGAAATGGGGTTTCACCATGTTGGCCAGGCTGATCTCTAACTCCTAACCTCAGGTGACCTGCCCGCCTCAACCTCCCAAAGTGCTGGGATTACAGGCGTGAGCCACCGTGCCCAGCCCAGCTATTTTCTTTTTACTTAATTTTTTTTCTCGCTTCAGATCAACAACAGCTCATTTTTATTTATTTATTTTTGCATGACCATGGTTAATTGCAACCTCAAACTCCTGACCTCAAGTGATCCTCCTGCCTCAGCCTCCCAAAGTGCTGGGATTACAGGCATGAGCCACCATGCCTGGCCAAACATGAGGTTTCTTAGGAATCATCCCTACTTCTAGCATTTATAGTTGCAGACCTGGTCCTATGACCACTGCATCAAGGAGAGGAAATTTTTTTTTAAAGTTGAGGTGATATGCGGAAGAAAAAAAATATATAGTTGTTATACCACTGTACTCCTCCCTTGGCAAGAATTGCATTGTCATACTGGGATCCTTTCCCATCCCCTCTTCCCCGGATCTACCAGAAAAACAGAAGAATCTCTAGTGCGGACACTCCTTTAGTTCCATTCATGCTGAGTGTGAGCACACACTCATGAAAGGCGTGTAAGTCAGCCCCTCATGCCTTTATCCCTCTCCCTTTTAGATAACCAATCTTTCGATTGCCAGTTCTCCATCTCTATGAAATTATTTTTTCTTCTAGTGACTTTGTTTTTGACTCTATCAAACTACTACTCAGAGGAGGGTGTCTCTGTGCCCATTGTTGGGCATTATGGGCTGTACAGTGTTCCTTGGGCTGAAGAAATGATGGATGGCCATCGAAATCCATGCAATACCTTCTGTCCTGGTTCTTCCATAGCACTCTGGGCATTTGCATATTCTACCAAGTAAGCAAAGTCCAACCTATCAGGATCCATTTGTAGCCCTCCAGGGCTACCAGCATTAGTCTGACTTGTCAACTATGTTCAGGGCCTTTTCACCAGGGAATCTGCCACATAGTCATTGGCAGTCTCTGTCTCTTTTGTGGCATACAGAACAGTTCTTAATTGGCATTATGTGCCTGAGAGGGTGCAAAAGGAATATGTCTCAATTCAGCCCATTTCTGCATTGCTATAGAATCCTGATACCCAATCATTTCTTGACCCAGGTGTTCGCCTTAAATGAGCACATAAGGATAGCTGCTTGATGATTCTAATCACGTTCCAAAACAAAAGGGAGTTATTGTGATGGCCATTGACATGTTCTACTTTTTAAAATCTTGTTTAAATTTAATTTAATTAATTAATTTTTTTAGACAGAGTCTCGTTCTGTCGCCCAGGCTGGAGTGCAGTGGTGCGATCTCGGCTCACTACAACCTCTGCCTCCTAGGCTCAAGTGATTTTCATGCCTCAGCCTCTCAAGTAGCTGGAACTACAGGCGCCCAGTACCCCGCCCGGCTAATTTTTGTATTTTTAGTAGAGATGGGGTTTCATCATGTTGGCCAGGCTGGTCTCAAACTCCTGACCTCAAGTGATCTGCCCGCCTCAGCCTCCCAAAGTGCTGGGATTACAGGCATGAGTCACCATGCCTGGCGACATGTTCTACTTTAATGCACTCCTCAAATTTCCACAGGGCTGTGCCCCATGTGGGCATCCCCTTAATAGGCCACATTTCCATTGCCCTCCTGCCTGAGTATATAACCAGGCCATTGGACACTGCCCAGGAGTGAGTAAAAATCCAAACACAGGGGCTTTTATCAATGTTCAATTCTTCCATCGCTGCTAGGAAAATAGCATGCAATTCAGCCCACATACTGGTTTGTTTTTACCTTCTTCGATCGTGGCATCCTCCCAAATAGGATGTTGTCTGTTCACCTTGGAACTGTCATCCACAAACCCAGCAGCTCTTTGTCAGTCAGTTGGGAGCTGTATATAGGGCACTGAAGAATCCATCTGCTTCTTACACAGTTCCAGAGTCTTCCCTAGGGGAAAAGAGGCTCCCTGCTCCTGAGTATCTCCTCCTTGCATTCCCCAGGTAGCATCATCCTGTGTAAGCCATTTCCATTTCATTATGGAACTCTTTTGGATATTGCCATCCCCGTTAACAGTGTTTCTTTGACTTCACTTAAGACACTGTGGATATTTTAGGCTTCAAGATTTATGAGTGATACAGATGAAGAGATGCATAGGGTGAGGTATCAGAAGGGGCCCAGAACTTCCATGCCCTCTCCCTTTGCCACCTTCCATGAAACTCCAAGTGCTGAAGCTGTCTGGAAGCTCTCTGAATCTAGTCCGGCATGGTGCCTTTTTGTCCTTAGGCTTTTTACTTTTTATTTTTTAAAGTCCTTTTCAGGGTACTTGTCCCTAGGCTTTTTGCTTCATGCTTGCAAGATGGGCTGCTGAATCTGGAGATCATAACCGCATTCAAAGGCAGTAAAGTGGGTGAAGGTATGGCAGTGGCCAGGGAAGCAAGAGAGATGCCACTCTCCTGTTTTCAGGGAAAGCCCTTTTTTCCAGGTATCCCTCAAGAAACTGGCCGGGTGCCGTGGCTCATGCCTATAATCCCAGCACTTTGGGAGGCCAAGGCAGGTGGATCACCTGAGGTCAGGAGTTTGAGGCCAGCCTAGCCAACATGGTGAAACCCCGTCTCTACTAAAAATACAAAAATTAGCCAGACATGGTGGCACATGCCTGTAGTCCCAGCTACTCAGGGGACTGAGACTGGAGAATCGCTTAAACCCCGGAAGTGGAGGTTGTAGTGAGCCAAGATCGTGCCACTGCACTCTAGCCTGGGCAACAGAGTAAGAGTCTGTCAAAAAAAAAAAAAAAAAAAAAAGGAAACTTACCTATATATCTCCTTTGCCATAACTGATGACATTAGGCCAGGGAGTAAGACCACCTTTCTCGAGATCAGGGTTCTCTGCCTAATACCTGAACAAAATTAGCATTCTGTTAGCAGGAAAGGAGGGTGAGAATGCCAGCTGATTAGACAACCACTGTGTCTGCTACATATATTTACCCTCTGACTGAGCTGTTCAGAGTAAGGAATAAAAGTACTAAGAGGCCAGGCGTGGTGGCTCATGCCTGTGATCACAGCACCTTGGGAGGCCGAGGCGCACGGATCACCTGAGGTCAGGAGTTCGAGACCAGCCTAGCCAAATGGTGAAACCCTGTCTCCACTAGAAATACAAAAATTAGCTGGGCGTGGTGGTGCATGCCTGTAGTCCCAGCTACTCAGGAGGCAGAAGCAGGAGAATTGCTTAAACCCAGGAGGTGGAGGTTGCAGTGAGCTGAGATCATGCCACTGCATTCCAGCCTGGGCAACAGAGCAAGACTCTGTCTCAAAAAACAATAATAATAAAACAAAATGAAAAATAAAAGTACCAAGAAACCTGCATGCCCATCAAGAGGGAAATGGTTGAATAAATTGTGGTACATCCACACTAAAGCATATAAAATACGCTTAAAAATTGTTTAAATAGGCCAGGTGCGGTGGCTCACGCCTGTAATCCCAGCACTTTCGGAGGCTGAGGCAGGCAGATCACGAGGTCAGGAGATCGAGACCATCTGGCTAACACAGTGAAACCCCGTCTCTACTAAAAATACAAAAAAATTAGCCGGGCGTGGTGCCGGGCACCTGTAGTCCCAGCTACTCAGGAAGCTGAGGCAGGAGAATGGCGTGAACCAGGGAAGTGGAGCTTGCAGTGAGCCGAGATGTTGCCACTGCACTCCAGCCTGGGCGACAGAGCAAGACTCCGTCCCAAAAAAAAAAATTTTTTTTTAAATAATGAGTTATATTTATACCTGTTATACCTGTTGACCTGAGGAAAATTTTGAGAGTCTACAAAATAATTTAAATAATGGTTAACTCATGGTTTGCACATGTTACTTCTATAGCAAAAATTTTACCTAGCCAAAATGGAAATGGCATAATGAAGTCTTTTACCATAATTTCTTGAGAGAAAATTGCTTTTGATTTGCACGGTTTTAAGCCATGCATGCCTTTTCAAGAATACATCCTTGCATATGCCAAGGAATACGTGTACATTACCTCGGTAAACTATTTCTGTCAAGAATGCTGGTTAATGAGCTTCATGTTAGGGGTATGTTTTTAAAAAAAAAAGAGTGCTGGTTAAGTAATATAGTTTTTAAAAAGTATTGAACTGAGAATCAGGAAACCTGGGCAAAATAATTATACTAATGCTGCTACTTATAAGAAAGAGAAGCACACAAGCCGGGCATGGTGGCTCACACCTGTAATCCCAGCCCTTTGGGAGGCTGAGGCAGGTGGATCACCTGAGGTCGGGAGCTCAAGACCAGCCTGACCAACATGGAGAAACCCCGTCTCTACCAAAAATACAAAAAAATTAGCTGGGTGTGGTGGCACATTACTGTCATCCCAGCTACTCGGGAGGCTGAGGCAGGATAATCACTTGAACCTGGGAGGCAGAGGTTGCCATGAGCCGAGATTGTGGCATTGCACTCCAGCCTGGGCAACAAGAGCGAAACTCGGTGTCAAAAAAGAAAAAAGAGAGAGAGAGAGAAAGGAAGGAAGGAAGGAAGGAAAGAAAGAAAGAAGCACGTAATTACAGTTTATGTCTTTGGTGGACTTAGAATGCAGATAAAGAGATAAGGAACAAATAAGTGAATAATAAATCAAGAATGATCATAAGGTACTGAACATCTAATTATCACGTGCATGTTGCTGACAGTAAGTGCTACAGGCACTCAGGAATTTATTCATTCATTCATAGGGTATTAGTGCATAAGCTAAGATGTTAGACCCAGGCAGGGTCTAACATCTTTGCATCCTCCTTTCTCAAAATTGGTGTCTAAAATTTATTTCTCATCTGGTTTCCCAGTTTTGGTGATCTACTGGCTTGTTGTCGTCTATATAATCTGTTCTGTGCATTGAACTGTGGGCTCAGCCTTTCTCTTACCTGTCCCCCTCCTTCTCAGAGACCAGTCCTGAAATCTGTTCTGGAATTGGATGAGTTTGTGCTTCTTGCTGCCAGATCTCTATGATGTTGCTTACATAGATCTAAACCACACCATAAAAGCCGGGCACCGTGGCTCACACCTGTAATCCTGGCACTTTGGGAGACTGAGATGAGTGGATCACCTGAGGCCACAAGTTCGTCACCAGCCTGGCCAACACAGCGAAACCCTGTCTCCACTAAAAATAGAAAAATTAGCCGGGCCAGGCGTGGTGGCTCATGCCTATAATCCCAGCACTTTGGGAGGCCAGGGCGGGCAGATCACCTGAGGTCGGGAGTTCGAGACCAGCCTGACCAACATGGGGAAACCTTGTCTCTACTAAAAATACAAAATTAGCTGGGTGCGGTGGCACATATCTGTAATCCCAGCTACTAGGGAGGCTGAGGCAGGAGAATCACTTGAACCTGGGAGGTGGAGGTTGCGGTGAGCGGAGATTGCACCATTGCACTCCAGCCTGAGCAACAAGAACGAAATTCTGTCTCAAAAAAAACAATTACCCAGACGTGGTGGCAAGCGCCTGTAATCCCAGCTACTCAGGAGGCTGAGGCAGGAGAATCGCTTCAACCCCGGAGGTGGAGGTTGCAGTGAGCCGAGATTGCGCCACTGCACTCCAGCCTGGGCAACAGGGTGAGACTTTGTCTCAAACAACAACAACAACAACTAAATAAATAAATAAACTACACCATAAGGCTTGAGTGCTGCTTTTTTTTTGAGATGGAGTCTCTCGCTCCTGTCGCCCAGGCTGGAGTGCAGTGGCACAATCTCAGCTCACTGCAACCTCTGCCTCTCGGGTTCAAACGATTCTCCTACCGTAGCCTCCCAACTAGCTAGGATTACAGCACTGCAGTCTCGCTAATTTTGTATTTTTAGTAGAGACAGGATTTCACCATGTTGGCCAGGCTGGTCTCAAACTCGTGACCTCGTGATCTGCTCGCCTACGCCTCCCAAAGTGCTGGGACTATAGGCATGAGCCACCCCGCCCGGCCACAAGTGAGGTAGTTCTCTGATTGGCCCTGCTTACCCTTGGAGAGAGTTTACAGGCCACAGTGCAGATAGGGGGAATCCTTTTTATTTTTATTTTGTAAGACAGGGTTTTGCTCTGACACCCAGGCTGGAGTGCAGTGGCGAAATCATGGTTCACTGCAGCCTCAACTCAAGGCTTAAGCCTTAAGCCTGGGCTCAAGCAATCCTCCTGCCTCAGCCTCCTGAGTAGCTGAGATTACAAAAGTGTGTGCCACCATATCTGGCTTTTTTTTTTCTTTGTAGAGACAGGCAGGGTCTCCCAATGTTGCCCAGGCTGGTCTAGAACTCCTGGGTTCAAATGATCTTCCCACTTCCACCTCAGCCTCCCAAAATGCTGGGATAACAGGCGTGAGACACCACACCTGGCCAAGGGGAAATCTTAATGGAGCTCCCTAAGTTGAGGAGATGGAGCTAAGGATTCAGAGAAGCCACAATTGCTAGAATTCATAAAGTAGAATACCAAAGAAGGAAGAACTGCATGGAAAGTAGAGAGCTGAACAGAGGAAGAGCTCCAAAGACCTGCACGGAGTCTCCAGCAGTGTACTGATCAGCACATGTGTATGAGTATCTTATCCAAGGCAGAGGAAAAAGATCCCTGAAAAAAAAATTGATAAAAATTATTGGGGGTGATGCAGAGCTGGGATAATTATTATTTCCAAGAGTCAGAGTAGAAAAACCTTGTAATAACATGGGGCATCAGGAAAAGTACTCAGAGGAGGTATTGCTTCAGCAGTAAGGCAAAATTAGTCCTAAAGACTACTCTGGTCCGTCTACAATGCTTGAAAACAAGGCTCAAATGGATAAATTGTTTTAAAGTACTTAATGGTATCCAAAAACAAGCTCAAAATAATTTAAAGGAATAAAAATAAATAAAAGCCAGAACCCAACATGGTAAAATTCATAATGTCTGGTGTCCAGTAAAAAATTATCAGGTCTGGCCGGGCGCGGTGGCTCACACCTGTAATCCCAGCACTTTGGGAGGCCGAGGTGGGCGGATCATGAGGTCAGGAGATCGAGACCATCCTGGCTAACATAGGTGAAACCCCGACTCTACTAAAAATACAAAAAAAATTAGCTGGGCGTGGTGGCGGGCGCCTGTAGTCCCAGCTACTCGGGAGGCTGAGGCAGGAGAATGGCGTGAACCCCAGAGGTGGAGCTTGCAGTGAGCCGAGATTGCACCACTGCACTCCAGCCTGGGCAACAGAGCAAGACTCTGTCTCAAAAAAAATAAAAAATAAAAAAAAAGAACTCAAAGCCAATATAACTAGAGGGCAAAAAAAGTAAGAAAAATGATGTGAGAGTCTTTGAATGAATAAACATTTTTTAAAAAATTATCAAGTCTCGGTTGGGGTTTTATATATGTAGCAGAGCAGCTCTCTTGTTGTGAGCTGTTGAAAGTCAGCCCTTGACATCTTTAAAATATAATAATTGGCCAGGCGTGGTGGCTCAAGCCTGTAATCCCAGCACTTTGGGAGGCCGAGACGGACGGATCACGAGGTCAGGAGATCCAGACCATCCTGGCTAACACGGTGAAACTCCGTCTCTACTAAAAAATACAAAAAAACTAGCCAAGCGAGGTGGCGGGCGCCTGTAGTCCCAGCTACTCGGGAGGCTGAGGCAGGAGAATGGCGTAAACCCGGGAGGCAGAGCTTGCAGTGAACCGAGATCCAGCCACTGCACTCCAGCCTGGGTGATAGAGCGAGACTCTGTCTCAAAAATAATAGTAATAATAAAATAAAATATAATAATTAAATAAAAAGTATCAGGCAGCTGGGTGTGGTAGTGCATACCTATAATCTCAGCTACTCAGGAGGCTGAGATGGGAGGATTGCTTGAGCCAGGAATTCAAGACCAGCCTGGGCAACAGAATGAAACCCTGTCTCAAAAAACAACAAATTGGGCGGGCACAGTGTCTCATCCCTGTAATCCCAGCACTTTGGGAGGCCTAGGCAGGTGGATCACCTGAGGTCAGGAGTTTGAGACCAGTCAGACCAACATGATGAAACCCCGTCTCTACTCAAAATACAAAAAATTAGCTGGGTGTAGTGGCAGGTGCCTGTAATCCCAGCTACTTGGGAGGCTAAGACAGGATAATCACTTGAACGTGGGAGGTGGAAGTTGCAGTGAGCTGATCATGCCACTGTACTCCAGCCTGGGCAACAAAAAAAAAACTCTGTCCAAAAAAAAAAAAAAAAAAAAAAAAAAATTATCAGGCATGCACAATAGCAGGAAAATGCAACCAATACTCTAGAAAAACCAATCAATATAAACAGACCAAGAAATGACACCTTAAAAAGAATATTTAAATAGCTATTATAAATATATTTTATATGTTGGAAAAAGTAGAAGAGGAGTGAGGTGTTTTTTTGTTTTTGTTTTTGTTTTTGAGATGAAGTCTTACTCTATTGCCCAGGCTGGAGTGCAATGGCATGATCTCGGCTCACTGCAACCTCCGCCTCCCAAGTTCAAGTGATCCTCCCATCTCAGCCTCCTGAGTAGCTGGGATTACAGGTGCCCACCACCACGCCCACCTAATTTTTCTATTTTTAGTAGAGACAGGGCTTCACCATATTGGCCAAGCTGGACTCAAACCCCTATTGTCAGGTGATCCGCCCGCCTCAGCCTCCCAAAGTGCTGGGACTACAGGTGTGAGCCACCATGTCCAGTCAAAGAGTGAGCATGTTAAAGGAGAAACATGGAATATATTTTTTAAAGACCCAAACTGAACTTCTAGAGATGAAAAATTAATTGTCTGAGATGAAAAATGTACTGGGGAAATTAACAGAAAATTATATGTTGCAGTAAAAAAGATTGTGAACTTGAAGACCTAGTAATAGAAACTATTGAAAGTGAAACACCCAGAGAAGAAAGGCTGAAAAAAATAAACAGAGCATCAGTGAGCTGTGAGACAACTTCATGGGGCCTAATATACATGTTATTGGAGTCCCAGAAAGATAGAAGGGATCATAAAATTATTTAAAGAACTAATGGCTAAAAATTTTTCAAATTTGTTGAAAATTTTGCCTTGCTAAGTAAAAATTGCCTTGCTAAGAAAATTAAATTTATGTTCAAGTGCTATTTCTTTGCAGCACCAGGGAGCAAGCATTCTGTTTCTAAATAAACATTTTACATATAACAGCATGGCATAATCAAATGAAAGCAGTTTGTGAAAAAAGACACTTTCTGTATAGAATAATAATAAGGATGATAGCAGACTTCTTGTTGGAAACAATAATATAACCTATTGGTTACAGAAGCTGCCTTCACAAGTAAGCCTTACACTTGCCAGCCACGGTGGCTCAGGCCTATAATCCCAGCATTTCGGGAGGGCCGAGGTGGGCTGATCACCTGAGGTCGAGAGTTCCAGACCAGCCTGGCTAACATGATGAAACCCTGCTCTACTAAAAATACAAAATTAGCCAGGTGTGGTGGCGTGTGCCTGTAATCCCAGCTACTCAGGAGGCTGAGGCAGGAGAATCACTTGAACCCGGGAGGCGGAGGTTGCAGTGAACTGAGATCGCACCACTGCACTCCAGCCTGGGCAAGAGAGTGAGACTCTGTCTCAAAAAAAATAACAATAAATAAATAACTGTTATTTCTCCTATGGACCTCAGCAAATATTTGTTGGATATTTGGAAGATAATAAGGTTCATTTATTCCCTAAACTTATTAATTTTTCAACTTGATATGGGAACCTAGGATAGAGGATTAGCCCTAGTCCCAACGCCTGAACTCACAGGAGCTCAGAAAAAGATGTGTGGTTTTGTAATGTTTAACAGATTTTGAAAATTTTTGGCCAGCAGTTCTTCAAACATTTTTGGTTTTAATGTTGAGAAGAAGGACTTGTTGATAATCATTCTCAAAGGATTGAGCAGGGACTCTTCATGCGGACTTTGAGGTGTCTTTTTCACTCTCTTGACAAATTTGTCCAAATGAAATTAAACACCAGCCTTCTTTTTTGTTTGATAGCATTGTGTGTAAGAAGCTCTGCCCCAATCAATAGCTCTGTGGAGCTGTGAACTCATCTTTGATTCTGGAAGCCTGTATATATCAGCAACCTACTGATTCTCAGTCCAAAATGTAAACATTTTCTCCATTTCTTTCACCATTACATTGTACCTTTTTCTTGCTTTATTTTTTTGAGACAGAGTCTCACTCTGCCACCCAGGCTGGAGTGCAGTGGTGCGATCTCGGCTCACTGCAACCTCCACCTCCCAGGTTCAAGCAATTCTTGTGCCTCAGCCTCCTAAGTAGCTGGGATTATAGGTGTACACCACCATGCTGGGCTAATTTTTTTATTTTTTATTTTATTTTATTTTATTTTTTTGAGATGGAGTCTCACTTTGTCGCTCAGGCTGGAGTGCAGTGGGGCGATCTGGGCTCACTGCAAGCTCCACCTCCCGGGTTCCACGCCATTCTCCTGCCTCAGCCTCCTGAGTAGCTGGGACTAAGTGGAGGCAAACTTTGGAAGCTTGAACTTACTTGGGTTAGTAGGAAGAGTTCAACTTGGTTAGGTGCGGTGGCTCATGCCTGTAATCCCAGCACTTTGGGAGGATGAAAAGGGAGTATCCTTTGAGCTCAGGATCTCAAGACCAGCCTGGGCAACATAGTGAGACCTTGTCTCTAAATTGTTTTTTAAGAATTCAAGTTTTCCTTATTCCCATCTGCTGTCAAAATGGAGGTATTGTGATAGGGTTTGAGGACGCATAATTGAACCACTTTCTTGGCAGTAGAGCTTTATCAGGTAATAACTGAGAGGTAAAAAGCTGTTGCTATGGGGATCTCTATTTTGGCATATCTGTATTTTCTTTCTTTTTTTTTTTTTCATGTCACCGATTTGAAGCTCATTGGCATATCTCTATTGGCAATCTTGGCCTTCCCCTTGCTTGGACATCGTTCTCTAACTTGTTGGATTGTGCCTTTCCTCCTGTACAGGTGGAGGAGTAGAAATGTCCACCCCTAGACCATCATTCTTCACTGAGCAGACTAAGTGGGAACTTCAAGGGAGTCCAAAAGATTGGAAGCCTGGAATTGAGGGGTGAGAGTAAGGCATGTTCTGCTCTAAGCCCTCTAAGCCAAGCTTTCTCAACCTCAATACTATTGATATTTTTGTTGTGGGGCTTCCCTGTGCATTACAGGGTGTTTAGCAGCATCTCTGGCCTCTACCAAGTAGATGCCAATAGCACCCCCTGCAACACACACACACACACACAGAGTTGTGACAACAGAAAATGCCTCCAAGCATTGCCAAATGTCCTCTGGGCATAGGAGGAAGGGGACAAAATCCCTCCTGGTTGAGAACCACTGCTCTAAGCCTTATGAAAAGGAGCTCTGTTATTTGGGTTTGGTTTTCTCTATGCCTCCTACCACCATAGTCTGGGTAGTACAATCAAGAGGGACAGAACCCAGGTTATGAGCCCAGAGGGAAGTACCAAGGAGCTCAATTGTCCAGTCTCTATTTTTTAAAATCTTTTTATTTATTTATTTATTTGAGTCTGAGTCTCTCTCTATTGCCCAGGCAATAGAGTACAGTGGTGCAATCTCAGCTCACTGCAACCTCCACCTCCCAGGTTAAAGAGATTCTCCTGCCTCAGCCTCCTGAGTAGCTGGGATTACAGGTGCCCACCACCACGCCCAGCTGATTTTTGTATTTTCAGTAGAGATGGGATTTCACCGTGTTGGCCAGGCTGATCTCAAACTCCTGACCTCAAGTGACCTGCCTGCCTCAGCCTCCCAAAGTGCTGGGATTACAGATGTGAGCCACCGCACCCTGCTGGCCAGTCTCTAGTTTAGACCTTGAGCTGGAAAGATTCATTCTTTTTAGACTCCCTGTGGTGCATATATGCTTTAGCTCCTCTTCCTGGGTTAAGATTTGAAGATCTTCCTGATCCTGCATTGCAATGTTTTTCCTCAACACAATTAATATTTATTGTAGCTCAACAGCCTGTTATAGGCACACATAATATGGTGATGCCAATACCTCTGCTTACTATCTGAAATATGATAGTGAATGTCTCTCAATATTTCGTGGAGGTTTGGTGGCTGGGCAAAGATCATGGAAAGGGGCCTAATGATCTCTTTTGTGCTTAGGGAGATATCTGCCAGTTTGTGGATGTTGCTATCTGACACATCTCAGGGTGGGGAAAACCAAGGCAACCCTCAGCTTTATCTCAGCAAGAGCTAGGCCTCTCCCCTTCCTAAGAACTTCCCAAGGCCAAACAAAACAGCAGTGGTGGAAGATAGCCCACACCATAGCAACAGAATTAGGAATTTAGGCCACCATCAGGCAACCAGATGAGAGATAAGATGCCTGGATACATTTGGAGCTTTCATTTTCTTTTCTTTTCTTTTCTTTCTTTCTTTCTTTCTTTCTTTCTTTCTTTCTTTCTTTCTTTCTTTCTTTCTGTCTTTCTTTCTTTCTGTCTTTCTGTCTTTCTTTCTTTCTTTCTTTCTTTCTTTCTTTCTCTTTCTTTCTTTCTTTCTTTCTTTCTTTCTTTCTTTCTTTCTCTTTCTTTCTTTCTTTCTTTCTTTCTTTCTTTCTTTCTTTCTTTTCTTTTCTTTTCTGAGACAGAGTCTCGCTCTGTCACTCAGGCTGGAGTGCAGTGGCACGATCTTGGTGCCATCTTGGCTCACTGCAACCTCCACCTCCCGAGTTCAAGCAATTCTTGTGCCTCAGCCTCCTGAGTAGCTGGGACTACATGTGTGCACCAGCACACCTGGCTAATTTTTGTATTTTTAGTAGACACGGGGTTTCACCATGTTGCCCAGGCTAGTCTTGATCTCCTGGCCTCAAGTGATCCACCTGCCTCGGCCTCCCAAAGTGCTGGGATTACAGGTGTGAGCACTGTGCCCGGCCTGGAGCTTTAATTTTTTCTTGGGAAGAAAAGATTAACTTGCTCATGGAAAAGACGATATTATTAAATGTTATTGGTTATTGATTGTGATAAGTCATTGTAGTTACTTGAGACACATTGTGAAATCCAGTATGTAGAGCTGGGTTAGATAGCAGGTCCATTGTTTTCAATTGCCCTCCCCTATATTCACTTCTCACAGAGCCTTCGCATAACCCCACTGAGTGGGTAACGGGCCTTCGTTGTTACCTCATTCCCAGGCTACAGCTGAATGGACCAGGGTAGACACCCAACCTAAGCTGAGGAAATCATCTTCTCTTCCCTAAGAATTTGGAAGAGGACTCAGACACACTCCAGTTAGCTAGCTACAGGTACAGAACTGATAAGGATATAAAGTTGGAGTTTGGGGGACCATGTTTGGGCCACATGAACTGAATCAGCTAATAAGAAACCAAGTTTTCATCCAGTCTGTTTGATGTCTGTCTTCCCTACAAGATAGTAAGTTCAAAGAGCACAGGAATCATGTCTCTTTTGCACACCACCATAGTTCTAGAGTCTGGTACAATGCCTGATGCATATAGGCACTTAATAATATTAATTGAGTGAAATTTTGATCAGTGTCACCACTTAAGAATATAAATAATGGCTGTTTGTCTCCTTTTTCCTATTAATTGTTTAAGCATGCGTTGGCTTTTATTAATAGGAAGTTGTTTTCCTTTTGAGGCCTCTATTCCTCTTAACTTGGTAAAGAACTGTAGGTACTTATTCATTCCAGGATAATGAGTCTTATTTATAAACTCTATACAGAGTTTATAAAGTCTTGTGAGAAAGTCCAGTCATTCCACTAGCACTGCTGCTTTTCCTACAGGTCCTGCACAGTGCAAGGGTTTAGAATACCAAGGTTACAGCTCTTTAAGTTAATTCTTCATGCTCAGCTGTTGTTGATCCTCAAAATACACCACTGTACCTGCCAGGTTCTGTCCTGGTGCTTTAAACAGAAACATCCCAACCCCCCAAGAGCCCTTAGGCTCTAGTGTTGAGCTCAGATAATTAGCCCAGATTCTTGCTGCCTTCAAGGTAATCTTTTCTTTTCTTTTCTGCCTTCTTTTCTTTTCTTTTCTTTCTTTCTTTTTCTTTCTTTCTTTCTTTTTCTCTCTTTCTTCTCTCTCTCTTTCTTTCAGACAGACTCTCACTCTGTCACCCAAGCTGGAGTGCAGTGGCACAGTCTTGGCTCACTGCAACCTCTGCCTCCTGGGTTCAAGCGATTCTCCTGCCTCAGCTTCCCGAGTAGCTGCTACCATGGCTGCCTAATTTTCGTATTTTTAGTAGAGATGGGGTTTTGCCATGTTTGCCAGGCTGGTCTCGAACTCCTGGCCTCAAGTGATCTGCCTGCCTCGGCCTCTCTCGCCACGCTGCGCCTCTTTCCTTCTTGTTTTTTTTGAGATGGAGTTTCACTATGTCCTCCCACCTCAGCCCTCGCCTTGCCTCTTTTCCTTCTTTCTTTTCTTTTTTTGAGATGGAGTTTCACTATGTCCTCCCACCTCGGCCTCCCAAAATGCTGGGATTACAGATGTGAGTAACTGCACTCGGCCTAAGGTAATTTCTTCTTTGAGACCACTAGTGTCCTTTATTGCCACCCCAACAGATTTTCAAAACTTTATGTCTTATGGAAGAAGAGATTGGATTCTTGGCCCCTTCCTTCTTAGAAATCCTCTTGCTTTCTTATGCAAATTCACCCACTCTCTCCCCAAGACTCTCCAGAACTCTGAAAATTGCTATACAAAGGAAAAAGGGCCAGGTAAGGTGGCTCATACCTATAATCTCGACTACTCAGGAGGCTGAGGTGGAAGGATTGCTTGAACTTAGGAGGCAGAGGTTGCAGTGAGCCAACATCATGCCACTGCACTCTAGCCTGGGCAATAGAGCGAGACTCTGTCTCAAAAATAAAAAGAAAACAAAAGAAAAAATTACAGTTATTCCTTGCCTGAGAGTGCCTTCTTGCCTTCAATTTATATAACTAAGAGAACTAGCCAAATGATTTTTCTTTTATTTTTTCTTTTCTTTTTTTTCTTTCTTTTTTTTTTTTTTTTTTTGAGACATACCTCTTTCAGGAATCTGCAGAGGTTATAGGCCAAGGATTTGGGTCATCTCATCTATCCCCTGAATTACCTAACAACATGTAAGGGCAAGAGAGAGGAGTATCCAGGCCGGGCGCGGTGGCTCAAGCCTGTAATCCCAGCACTTTGGGAGGCCGAGACGGGTGGATCACGAGGTCAGGAGATCGAGACCATCCTGGCTAACACGGTGAAACCCCGTGTCTACTAAAAATACAAAAAAACTAGCCGGGCGAGGTGGCGGGTGCCTGTAGTCCCAGCTACTCGGGAGGCTGAGGCAGGAGAATGGCGTAAACCCGGGAGGCGGAGCTTGCAGTAAGCTGAGATCCGGCCACTGCACTCCAGCCCGGGCTACAGAGCAAAAACTCCGTCTCAAAAAAAAAAAAAAAAAAAAAAAGAGAGAGAGGAGTATCCAGTTTGACCTCATCTTAACTTGATTACATCTGCAAAGGCCCTGTGTCCAAATAAGGTCACATTCACAGGTAAAGACAGAGAGGGGGTTAGGATTCCAACTTGTCTTTTTGCAGCGCACAATTCAACTCCCAACAGAGGCCAACACTCACTAAACACCAGCATTTTGTCAAGGGTTATATCTCTTGCTGCTTTCAATGTTTGAGCTGCTAGAATTACGCCGTCTTCTGTATAGAAGTTCCACCTCCTCTACTTTTGTCACCCTGTGCCTTATAGCGTCCCTTGTAAAATCAGCTCCTCATATTCTGCCTGAAACCTCTTTCTCTACAGGGTTCAGACACCAATCCACAAGGCTAATGAGGTGACAGACAATACCTAAAGCAGATCAGGCGTGGTGGCACGTGCCTGTGATCCCAGCTACTTGGAAGGCTGAGGCATGAGAACTGCTTGAACCCAGGAGGCAGAGGTTGCAGTGAGCCAACATCGTGCCACTGCACTCCAGCCTGGGTGACAGAGTGAGACCCTGTCTCAAAACAAAACAAAACAAAAACAACAAACTCTAAAGCAGAGTGGTCAAGAGTGTGAGCTCTGCTGTTAGACCTTTTGGATCTACTAGCATATACAATATTTGTTAAACTATTTAATCTTAAGCCTTAGACTCCTTATATTGAAAGTTGAGGCAGGGCGCAGTGGCTCACACCTGTAATCCCAGCACTTTGGGAGGCCGAGGTGGGCAGATCACCTGAGGTCAGGAGTTCGAGACCAGCCTGGCCAACATGGTGAAACCCTGTCTCTACTAAAAATACAAAAATTACCCAGGCGTGGTGGTGGGCACCTGTAATCCCAGCTACTTGGGAGGCTGAGGCAGGAGAATGGCTTGAAACCGGGAGGCAGAGGTTGCAGTGAGCCAAGATCACACCACTGCACACACCGGCCTGGACAACAGAGTGAGACTCCATCTCAAAAATTAAAAAAAAAAAAAGCACAAATCTTAAGTGGTGATTCAGTGAACTTGAATAAATGTACCTGAATTTACCAAACCCCTATCAAGACACAGAACATTAACATCAACCCAGAAAGTTATTTCACACCTCTTCTCAATCATCCATCCCTAGCCAGGCATGGTGGCTCATGCCTGTAATCCCACCACCTTGGGAGGTGAGGTGGGAGGATTGTTTGAGCCCAGGAGTTAGAGGCCAGGCTGAGAAACATAGTGAGACTTTGCCTCTACAATAATAATAATAATAATAATAATAATAATAATAATAATAATAATTGTTTTTTTAAAGACAGAGTCTAGCTCTGTTGCCCAGGCTGGAGTGCAGTGATGCAATCTCAGCTCACTGCAACCTCCACCTCCCAGGTTCAAGCAATTCTTGTGCCTCAGCCTCCCAAGTAACTGGGATTACAGGCGTACACCATCATGCCTGGCTAATTTTTGTATTTTTTTAGTAGAGACGGGTTTCACTGTGTTGGCCAGGCTGGTCTTGAGTTCCTGACCTCAGGTGATCTGCCCGCCTCCGTTGCCCAAAGTGCTAGGATTACAGGCGTGAGTCACCATGCCTGGCCAAAAAAAAAAAAAAAGGAATTATTGGGGTATGGTGGAGTATGCCTGTAGTCCTAGCTACTCAAGAGGCTGAGGTGGGAGGCCTGCTTGATCTGAGGAGCTTGAGGCTGCAATGAGGTGTTTGTGCCACTGCACTACAACCTGGGTGACAGAGCAAAATTCTGTATCAAAAAAAGAAAAATTATCCAGCCTCCGCCTCCAGCCCTCAGACACTGTGGGCAACCACTATTCTGATTTTTTTCCCACAAGAAATTAGCAGTTTTGTCTGTTATAGAACTTCATATAAATTGAATCATATACTATGTATTATTTATTTAGTGTAAAACTTCTTGTTCTCAGTCTTTTTTTTTTTTTTTTTTTTCTTTGAGACAGGGTCTTGCTCTGTCACCCAGGCTTGAAGTATAGTGGTGCGATCTTGGCTCACTGCAACCTGCATCTCCTGGGCTCGAGTGATTGTCCTGCCTCAGCCTCCCAAGTAGCTGGGACTACAAATGCGCCTCATGACGCCTGGCTAATTTTTGTATTTTTTGTGGAGGCGAGGTTTCGTTGTGTCACCCAGGCTGGTCTCAAACCCCTGGGCTCAAGCGAATCACCTACCTTGGCCTCCCAAAGTGCTGGGATTACAGGCGTGAGCCACTGTGTCTGGCCCACTCAACCTTTATACTATTGGATAGTATTTTGTTATATGAATATACCATAGTTTGTTTATCTGTTCTCATATTGATGGACATCTAAGCTGTTTCCAGTTTGGCGCTGTTATGAATAAAGCTGTGTGGTATGCAACCTTCAAAGTGGCCCCAAATGGTTCCCGCCCCCTGGTATGTATGGCCTTGTAGATCCACCCCTTCATGCCTTCCGATCAGCCCATAATCCCAGATGATGCCTTGATTGCAACCCCGAGACACCCTGAAGCACAGGTATTCAGCTCAGTCATGTCTGGATCCACAGAAACTGTGAGATAATATAAATATTTGTTGTTTTAAGCTGCTAAGTTTTGGGGTAATTTGTTATGTAGCAGTGGATAATACAACAGCTATGAACATTCTTATAAGTCTTTTTCTGGACATGTATTTTTTTTTTTTTTTTTTTTTGAGACGGAGTCTTGCTCTGTCACCCAGGCTGGAGTGCAGTGGCCGGATCTCAGCTCACTGCAAGCTCCTCCTCTCGGGTTCACGCCATTCTCCTGCCTCAGCCTCCCGAGTAGCTGGGACTACAGGCACCCGCCACTTCGCCCGGCTAGTTTTTTGTATTTTTTAGTAGAGACGGGGTTTCACCGTATTAGCCAGGATGGTCTCGATCTCCTGACCTCATGATCCGCCCGTCTCGGCCTCCCAAAGTGCTGGGATTACAGGCTTGAGCCACCGCGCCCGGCCCTGGACATGTATTTTAATTTATCTTGCCATGGATCTAATTTTACTAGGTATTGCTGAATTAATCTCCAGAATGGTTGTACCAATTTATATTCCCACCATTAACATCTGAGTTCCCTTTTCTTCACTTTCTTACAAATACTTGGTATTACCAGAGTTAATTAATTTTTTTTTAATTTTCTTAATTTAGACTGGGCTCAGTGGATCGCGTCTGTAATCCCAGAACTTTGGGAGGCCAAGGCGGGTGGATCACTTGAGGCCAGGAGTTTGAGACCAGCCAAGCCAACACAGGGAAACCCTGTATCCACCAAAAAATACGAAAATTAGCCAGGCATGGTAGCACGCATCTGTAGTCTCAGCTACTCAGGAGGCTGAGGCAGGAGAATTGCTTGAACAGGGGAGGCAGAGGTTGCAATGAGCCAAGATCGTGCCGCTGCGCTCCAGGGCGGGTGGATCATCTGAGGTCAGGAGTTTGAGACCAGCCTGACCAATATGAAGAAACCCCATCTCTACTAAAAATACAAAATTAGCTGGGTGTGGTGGCGCATGCCTGTAATCCCAGCTACCCGGGAAGCTGAGGCAGGAGAATCGTTTGAACCTGGGAGGCAGAGGTTGCGGTGAGCCAAGATTGTGCCATTGCATTCCAGCCTGGGCAACGAGAGCGAAACTCTGTCTCAAAAAAAAAAAAAAATTAATTTTGCCAATATGATGGTTGTGAAATATTACCAATCAAATTGCTTTGAAGTGAGAATAAGTCCCATCTCCTTTACTCTGTGTCACTCTACTTTTAATTTTCCTGATTACTAGTAAGATTTACCATCTTTCATATGTTTATTGGCTCTTTTGTGTTTCATTCTGTGTGCATTATCTGTTCATATAATTTTCCCACTCTTTTTAGACAGGGTCTTGGTCTGTTACCCAGGCTGGAGTGCAGTGACTCAATCTCAGCTCAATCAATCTTGGCCTTCTGGGTTTAAGTGATCCTCCCAACTCAGTCTCCCAAGTAGCTGGGACTACAGGCATGTGCCACCATGCGCCACCATGCCTGGCTTTTTTTTTTTTTTTTTGAGACGGAGTCTCACACTGTCACCCAGTCTGAGAGTGCAGTGGCGTGATCTCCACTCACTGCAAGCTCCACCTCCTGGGTTCATGCCATTCTCCTGCCTCAGCCTCCTGAGTAGCTGGGATTACAGGCACCCACCAGCCATGCCTGCGGTGGCTCACGCCTGTAATCCCAGCACTTTGGGAGGCCGAGGCAGGTGCATCATGAGGTCAGGAGATCGAGACCATCCTGGCTAACATAGTGAAACCCCGTCTCTATTAAAAATACAAAAAATTAGCCGGACGTGGTGGGCACCTGTAGTTCCAGCTACTCCAGAGGCTGAGGCAGGAGAATGGCGTGAACCCGGGAGGTGGAGCTTGCAGTGAGTGGAGATCACTCCACTGCACTCCAGCCTGGGCAACAGAGCAAGACTCTGTCTCAAAAAAAAAAAGAAAAAAGAAAAAGAAAAAGAAAAACAACAACAGAGGCCTTAAGACTGACAAAGCAGACTCTTTATAGCAATAAGATACCAACATGACAGATAGCAGGCTCTAAAAGAAATCAAAGTATTTCCCCACCAATATATTTATTTGACATATTTTGAAATGGCATGGCCCTGCAAAGCTGCTTCTTGTGGGGACAATCTACATACTGTAGTGAATCCCCTACCCTTTCTAGATCTTCTCCCGCCCATCCAGGAGACAATTAACTAAGAGTATGGCACCTCTTTAAGTCTAATAAGAAACATTTATAGTCTATTATCTCTGAAGCCTGCTACCTGGAGGCTTCATCTGCATAATAAAAACCTTGTTCTCCATAACCCCTTATCATAACCCAGACACTCCCATCTATTGATTCCAGGTCTTTAGATAAACTCTTTCAAGGAATTGCCAATCAGGAAATCTTTGAATCCATCTATGACCTGGACCTTCGACTTGTCCTGCCTTTCTGGACCCAACCAATGTACATCTTACATGTATTGATTGATGTCTTATGTCTCCCTAAAATGTATAAAACCAAGTTGTGTAGCTCAACCACCTTGGGCACATGTTCTCAGGACCTCCTGAGGTTATATTATGGCATGTCCTTAACCTTAGCAAAATAAACGTCTAAATTGATTGTGACTTGTCTCAAATACTTTTTGGTTTTTGCTATGTTGCCCAGGCTGGCAAACTCCTGGACTCAAGCAATCATCCTGCCCAGACTCCCAAAGTGCTGGAATTACAGGCATGAACCACCATGCCCAGCTTAATTTTTTAATAAAATTTTCCCCCATACAGCTATGATCCATCCACTCATCTATATCCTTCTGGCTATTAGAATATATCCTATATATATACTAAAAAATATATATATATATATAAAATAATACATATATGTTAGAATATATCCTATAAGATCATGAACACAGATGTAAAAAAAGAAAAAAAAGATTATATCCAATAGAAACTTCACCAAGGCCGGGCACAGTGGCTCATGCCTGTAATCCCAAAATGGGAGGCCAAGGAGGGCAGATCACCTGAGGTCAGGAGTTTGAAACCAACCTGGCCAACATGGTGAAACCCCGTCTCTACTAAAAATACAAAAAAAGTAGCCAGGCTTGATGGCGCACGCCTGTAGTCCCAGCTACTTGGGAGGCCGAGGTAGGACAATCGCTTTAACCTGGGAGGCAGAGGTTGCAGTGACCTGAGATCGCACCACTGCACTCCAGCCTGGGTGACAGAGTGAGACTCCATCTCAAAAAAAAATAAAAATAAACTTCACCAATTGTTAACTCTGGTTACTCCTGGATGTGGGATTTTGGGGTTCTTGTTGCTTTGTTTGTTCTTTGTTGATTGACTTTTCTATAAAAAGCATATTTGATTTTTTAAAAGCAATGAAGTCAGCATTTCCTGTTTAGTTGGAGGTGTGAATTGAGAATCTGGAGAATGAGAAAAGAAAGAAAAGAAAAAATTTATTTGCAATTTGCTTGGAGGAGGGTGGGATTGGGAATCAAGCGAAGTTTGGTAAGGAGACTGAAACCAATTGCTGTCTCTCACTTCCAGCTGATGTAGGGATGGAGCAAGTTTCCCAGTGAGTGGCAGGCCGCCACATTTCATAAAAACCTACATATGTGGCCCGGCGCAGTGGCTCATGCCTGTAATCCCAGCATTTTGGGAGGCCGAGGCACGTGGATCACGAGGTCAGGAGCTCGGTAACAGCCGGATCAATGTGGTGAAACCCCGTCTCTACTAAAGATACAAAAATCAGCCGGGTATGGTGGTGCACGCCTGTAATCCTAGCTACTCAGGAGGCTGAGGCAGGAGAATCACTTGAACCCGGGATGCAGTGGTTGCAGTGAGCCGAGATCATGCCACGGCACTCCAGCCTGGGCGACAGAGCAAGACTCTGTCTCAAAAAACAAACAAACAAACAAACAAAAAAGGGAAAAAAACCTACATATGTGCTCAGAATTCCAGTTAACAACATGGATGAGTAGTGACCAATCCCCCAGAAGCCCTTCTCATCATGTGTCCTCCCAGTCACTGCTCATCTCAAAAGTAACCACTATCCTGACCAAAGCTTAATTTTCCCTCTTTTAGAATTTTATATGAACGGAATCATACAGTATGTACAGTATGTACTCTTATGTCTGGCTTTTTTTTTTTTTTTTTTGAGACAGAATTTTGCTCTTGTTGCCCAGGCTGGAGTGCAATGGCGTGATCTTGGCTCACCACAACCTCTGCCTCCCAGGTTCAAGCGATTCTCCTGCCTCAGCCTCTCTCGTAGCCGGGATTACAGGCATGTGCCACCACGCACAGCTAATTTTATATTTTTAGTAGAGATGGGGTTTCTCCATGTTGGTCAGGCTGGTCTTGAACTCCCGACCTCAGGTGATTTGCCCGCCTCGGCCTCCCAAAGTGCTGGCATTGCAGGCATGAGCCACTGCGCCTGGCCTGTCTGGCTTCTTTAACTCAACGTTGTGTTTGTAAGTCTTCCATGTTGTTGTGTGTTGAAATAGTTTGCTTCTCAGCCTTTTGGCTAAGATCAAGTGTAGAAATATGAAGCATTGGTTTTAAGTCGTTTTGATTGGATTATCTTCACTTTCATTTTGTATTCTGGATACAGATCCTTCCTTGGATATATGTATTTGAAACATCTCCCTCTCTGTCTTGCCTTTTCACTCTCTTTTGTTGAATAGTGTATTTTGTTAAATAGCAGTTCTTTCTTTTAATTTATGAAGAAAGAAGGTTTAATTGGCTCACAGTTCTGTACACTGTACAGGAAGCACAACTGGGGAGGCCTCAGGAAACTTACGATCATGGTGGAAGGTGAAGAGGAAGGAGGTAGTGTGTGTGTGTGTGTGTGTGTGTGTTTTCTTTTTTTTTTGAGACGGAGTCTCGCTCTGTCACCCAGGCTAGAGTGCAGTGGTGAGATCTCGGCTCACTGCAACCTCCGCCTCCCGGGTTCACACCATTCTCCTGCCTCAGCCTCCTGAGTAGCTGGGACTACAGGCGCCTGCCACCACGCCCAGCTAATTTTTGTATTTTTAGTAGAGACCGGGTTTCATCGTGTTAGCCAGGATGGTCTTGATCTCCTGACCTCATGATCCGCCCGCCTCGGCCTCCCAAAGTGCTGGGATTACAGGCGTGAGCCACTGCACCCGGCCAAGGAAGGAGATATGTTTTATATGGCCAAAGCAGGAGGAAGAGCAGTTATTCATTTCAATCAAGTCCAATTTATCATTTGTTCCTTCAATGGTTAGCACTTTTTTTGTCCTGTTTAAAAAATCTTTGCCAATTTGCAGATAATATTTTTAAATATTAGGCTTTTCTCCTCCCTGTATTTTACCCTTTCTTTCTCCCTTTCTAGCAAATAGCAGGCTCTGTGTTTCATTACCTTCTAGGAAGTATGTGACCCAGCTGAAAGCAGATTAGCTTGCAGGATATTTGAGCTTTCTTTTCTTTTCTTTTCTTTTTTAATGACACAGAGTCTCGCTCTGGGAGGCTGGAGTGCAATGGCATGGTCTCGGCTCACTGCAACCTCCGCCTCCTAGGCTCAAGTGATTCTCCTGCCTCAGCCTCCCAAGTAACTGGGATTACAGGCACCTACCACCGTGCCTGGCTAATTTCTGTATTTTTATTAGAGACAGGGTTTCGCCATGTTGGCCAGGCTAGTCTTGAACTCCTGACCTCAAGTGATCCACCCACCTCGGCCTCCCAAAGTGCTGGGATTACAGGTGTGAGCCACTGTGCCCGGCCTGAGCTTTCTTTTTCTTTTCTTTTCTTTTTTTTTCTTTTTTTTTTCTTTTTTTTTTGAGACAGGGTCTTGCTCTGTCTCCCAGGCTGGAGTACAGTGGCGCAATCTCGGCTCACCACAGCCTCTGCCTCCCGGGTTCCAGCAATTCTCTCCTGCGTCAGCCTCCTGGGTAGTTGGGATTATAGGCACACACCACCAGGCGTAGCTAATTTTTGTGTTTTTAGTAGAGACAGAGTTTCACCCTGTTGCCCAGGCTGGTCTCAAACTCCTGACCTCAGGTGAACCTCCTGCCTCGGCCTCCCAAAGTGCTGGGATTACAGGCATGAGCCACCGCGCCCAGCCCAATCTTTCTTTTCTAAAAGCCCAAGCACTTTAAGGAGAATTGGGTTTGAAGGAGAATGGGGCTCTCATCAGATTATAAAGAGATGTCCCTTGGGTTGCTGGGTGAAGGGGAGAAATGTCAGCTGGGGAACTGGACCTGACTTCTTACAGATTCTTAGTAAGGGCTCACAGAGGAATAGCTGCTTAATGAATGTGGGGACTAGGAATGCAAGGCCCGTGTTGACATGTATTATAAGAAATTTCTGTGTCCCAAGCATGGCGCAGAAGCCACAGAGAGCCTACCAATCTAAAAATGCCAGTGAACAATGTACCTCAGTGATAACCTGTGAGGATAAACGATCCTCCTCAACACCTTTCCAAGGTTTGGCATTACATAAGACCCCAGAACCATTTAGGGAAGCCCCAAGAATTTAATGAAGATTGATTCCCGGCTCCTGCCCCAGCAGAAGTAGCTGTGTCTACTTCTTCTTCTTCTTTTTTTTTTTTTTTTTGAGGCGGAGTCTCGCTCTGTCGCCCAGGCTGGAGTGCAGTGGCGCGATCTCAGCTTACTGCAACCTCCACCTCCTAGGTTCAAGCGATTCTCCTGCCTCAGCCTCCTTAGTAGCTGGGATTACAGGCGCCTGCCACCATGCCCAGCTAATTTTTGTATTTTTAGTAGAGACAGGGTTTCACTATGTTGGGCAGGCTGGTCTCGAACTCCTGACCTCAGGTGATCCGCCAGCCTCGGCCTCCCAAAGTGCTGAGATTACAGGCGTGAGCCACCGTGACCAGCCTGTATCTACTTCTTTATGTGGCAGTTTCTGGCTTTTGAGATTGAATTGAGAAAGGGGATCATTAAAAACTATTTAAAGATGTAATCATGGAACACGGATGGAAATTACTTGATGTGAACTGCAGGTGAAAGTGTAATCTTCTTAATAAATTCCAGTTTCAGCCAGCATAGCTTCCTGAATGATCTAGGATTAAAATAATAACATGGTTTAAAATGGAAGGTTTTTTTTTTCCCCCTTGAATTGTATTCCTTTTCTTGATCCTCTTAGGAGCTCACCAAACTTTTCTTCCTTCTGTATTTTTCCTTTCCATGAAAACAAAATGAACTTTGTTGCTTTCATTAGATCTAAAAAATGCTCTTAATTTTTATAATATGAAGTTTAAAATACTCGTAATTTTTTATTTTATTTTATTTATTTGAGACCAGGTCTCACTCTCTTGCCCAGGCTGGAGTGCAGTAGCATGAACACAGCTTACTGCAGCCTCGACCTTCCAGGTTCAAATGAACCTCAGACCACCTCAGCAGTCCCACCTCAGCCTCCTGAGTAGCTGGAACTAGAAGTGTGCACCACCAAGGCCAGCTAATTAAAAACTTTTTTTTTTTTTTTTTTTTTTTTTTTGAGACGGAGTGTCGCTTAGCTGCCCAGGCTGGAGTGCAGTGGTACGATCTTGGCTCACTGCAACCGCCGTCTCCCCGGCTCAAGTGATTCTCCCGTCTCAGCCTCCCGAGTAGCTGGGATTACAGGCACCCAACATCATGCCCGGCTAATTTCTGTATTTTAGTAGAGATGGGGTTTCACAATGTTGGACAGGCTGATCTTGAACTCCTGACCTCAGGTGATCCACCTGCCTTGGCCTCCCGAAGTGCTAGGATTACAGGCATGAGCCACCTCGCCTGGCCTAAAACAATTTTTTCTTTATTTTTTAATTTATTTTTTTGAGATGGGGTCTCACTATGTTGCCCAGACTGGTCTTGAACTCCCAAACTCAAGCAATCCTCCTCCCACCTAGGTGTCCGGAAGTGCTGGAATTACAGGTGTGAGCCACCATGCCTGGCCTGCTTTTTTTTTTGAGATGGAGTCTCATTCTATCTCCCAGGCTGGAGTGCAGTGGCGTGATCTCGGCTCACTGCAAGCTCCGCCTCCCGGGTTCACACCATTCTCCTGCCTCAGCCTCCCGAGTAGCTGGGACTACAGGCACCTGCCACCACGCCCGGCTAATTTTTTTGTATTTTTAGTAGAGACAGGGTTTCACCACGTTAGCCAGATCGTCTCGATTTCCTGACCTCGTGATCCGCCTGCCTCGGCCTCCCAAAGTGCTGGGATTACAGGCGTGAGCCACCATACCCGACCAACCTGGCCTACTTTTTAAAATGTTTAAAATAAAATAATATTTGACGTATATGAAAGAATATTTGTAATTCGTTATTTAAATTATAAAGCTTAATAATAAACACCCATTTTTTTTTTTTTTTTTGAGAGGAGTCTTGCTCTGTCGCCCAGACTGGAGTGCTGTGGCGCCATCTCGGCTCATTGCAAGCTCCGCCTCCTGGGTTCACGCCATCCTACTGCCTCAGCCTCCTGAGTAGCTGGGACTACAGGTGCCCGCCACCACGCCCGGCTACTTTTTTTGTTTGTTTTTTTGTTTTTGGTATTTTTAGTAGAGACGTGATCCGCCCGCCTCTGCCTCCCAAAGTGCTGGGATTACAGGCGTGAGCCACTGCGCCCATTTAAAAACTAGAAAATTACTATTAACTTGCATCTGTCTTTTTTTTTTTTTTTTGAGATGAGGTCTCACTCTGTCGCCCAGGTTGCAGTGCAGTGGTGCGATCTCCACTCACTGTGGGTGGCACAGTGCTTAGACAAAATTATGAAGTGACCTTGATTTGTCTCATTTTTTTCATGGTCTCAGAATAAACTTGTTTGAGGTTGATATTCTGTGAGATTGTTTATGTCTAAATAGGAGAATAACATAGCCTACCTCTGAGTGTTAAGCCAGTTTCTGAATATCAGGGGCTGCTATTTTTTGTTTCTTTTTCAAAGTTTTGCCTTTATTTTTAAGTGATTAAGAAGCATGGAGTTGGATTTTTGAACGACATGATATAGTTAGTGTAAGGATGAAATCTGATTTCTCTCTCTTTTTTTTTTTTTTCAAGATAGAGTCTCGCTCCGTCATCCAGGCTGGACTGCAGTGGCATGATCCTGGTTCACTACAACCTCCACCTCTCGGGTTCAAGCGATTCTCATGCCTCAGCCTCCCAAGTAGCTGGGATTACAGGCGCCCACCACCAAACCTGGCTAATTTTTGTATTTTTAGTGGAGACAGGGTTTCGCCGTGTTGGCCAGGCTAGTCTCAAACTCCTGACCTCAAGTGATCCACCCTTCTCGGCCTCCCAAAGTGCTGGGATTACAAGCTAATTTTTGTATTTTTAGTAGAGATGGGGTTTCACCATGTTGGCCAGGCTGGTCTTGAATTCCTTACCTCAGGTGAGGAATTTTATCTCTACTAAAAATACAAAAATTACCCAGGCATGGTGGTGCATGCCTGTAATCCCAGCTACTAGCGGGGCTGAGGCAGGAGGATCGCTTGAACCTGGGAGGTGGAGGTTGCAGTGAGCCGAGATCGTGCCACTGCACTCCAGCCTGGGCAAAAGAGAAAGACTTCGTCTCAAAAAAAAAAAAAAGAAAGAAAGAAAGAAAGATAAATGAAAACAGGAGAATGATTGAATTACCTAGATATCTGGTTCCATAATAAATGTTTACGTAGTATTTTTAATACTGAAGGACTAAATGGTGGGGAGGGAGGACAAAACATCATAGAAAGGGTTATAAGAATAGTTTTAGACAGATGTAGGTCAAATATAAAGAATCTGAATTTACTGTAAGTTGCCATTTAGATAGCTTGAAATTTAGTCTATGTTCTTAGATTTCTAAAAATCTTTCGTTTTTGATTTTTTAAAAAAAATCATTTTATTTTTTAACTACTTTATTGAAGTGTAATTGACGCACAAAAAGCTATGCATATTTAATGTATACAATTTGATGAATTTGGAGGTAAGTATACACCTGTGAAGCCACTACTGCAATCTATGCCATAAACCTATCCGTCATCTCTAAAATCTTCCACTCACCCTCTTTATAATGTTTATTTATTTTTATGTATTTTATCTTGATTTTTAGTAAAGACAAGTTTTCACTATGTTGCCCAGGCTGGTCTTGAATTCCTGAGCTCAAGTGATCCTCCTGCCTTGACTTCCCAAAGTGCTGGGATTATAGGCATGAGCCACTGTGCCCGGCCTGCTTTTTTGTTAAGTAAATTACCCATGATCATTCAGGGCGTCTGTGGTAGAAGTAGGACTAGAAGCCTGCCTCCAGGACCTCAATCCAGAGACCTATCTGAAAGGTAAAAATAAAATTCTAATCAGATTTACCTTTTTAAAAAGCACATATTAAGAGCCAGGCACTGGGCCGGGAGAAGTGGCTCATGCCTGCAATCCCAGCACTTTGGGAGGCTGAGGTGGGCGGATCACGAGGTCAGGAGTTCAAGACCAACCTGGCCAATATGGTGAAACCCTGTCTCTACTAAAAAATACAAAAATTAGCTGGGCATGGTGGTGCGTGCCTGAAGTCCCAGCTACTCAGGAGGCTGAGGCAGGAGAATCGCTTCAACCTGGGAGGCAGAGGTTGCAGTGAGCTCAGATCGCACCACTGCACTCCAGCCTGGGCGAAAGAGCAAGACTCCGACTCAAAAAAAAAAAAAAAAAAAAGAGCCAGGCACTGTTCTAAGTATGTCATACAGACTAATTTATGTATATCTCACAATAACCTATGTTGACTTTATAAATTAAGAAACTGGTGCACAGAGAGGGGAAGTTATTTTCCCAAGATCATACTACTAAGTACATACTTACAAGTACTAAGTCAGAACTAGAACCAGACAGTCTGACTCTGAAGTCTGTGCTCTCTTGCCAGGTGTGGTGGCTCACACCCTTAATCCCAGCACTTTGGGAGGCCAAGATGGGATGTTTGAGCCCAGGAGTTTGAGACCAGCCTGGCGAACATAGCCAGACCCCATCTCTACAAAAATTAGCCAGATGCAGTGGCGTGTGTCTGTAGTCGAAGCTACTCGGGAGGCTGAGGTGGGAGGATCACTTGAACCTGGGAGGTTGAGGCTGCAGTGAGCTAGGATCACACCCCTGCACAGAACAAGACCCTGACTTAAAAAATAAAATAAAATAAATAAAATAAAGTCTGTACTCTCAATCTGTATGATATTCTACACTGCCACCCAAGAAGAAACAAAGATCTTGGCTAATATACACTAACATACCGTAGTTCCAGGTGGGGTTGTAGGATTGATGTCACATTCCTTTTTTTCCTCAGCTCATGCTAAGTAGATGTTGGCCCCCATCCCTTCACTGCAATTTTTCTTGGCAAGTTCACCAGTGATCTCTAGGTTGCCAGCTACATTCAGTGCTTCTTTATCCTCATTTTACTCAACAATTTACGAACATTCAGCAGAGTTGATTATTTCAGTCTTAGAATACTTTCTTCTCTTAGTCTACATGACACTGAAAGCTCATGGGGTTTGTCTTTTTTTTTTTTTTTTTTTTTTGAGACAGGGTCTTGCTCTGTTGCCCAGGCTGGAGTTTAGCGGTGTGATCTCGGCTCACTGCAACCTCTACCTCCTGGGTTCAAGCAATTCTCCCACCGCAGCCTCCCGAGTAGCTGGGACTACAGGCATGCATACCACTATACCGGCTAATTTTTTGTATTTGTTGTAGAGATGGGGTTTTGCCATGCTGCTCAGGCTGGTCTCCAACTCCTAGGCTCAAGCAATTGGATCCTGCCTCAGCCTCCCAAAGTGCTGGGATTACAGGTATGAGCCACTGAGCCTGGCCTCATGGTGTTTGTCTTATCTCAACTGGCTGTTCCTTTACACCGTCTTATGCTGATTCTGGTTCCTTTAATCAGCCTCTGAACTTTGGAGTGTTTAGGGCTCAGTCCTTAAACATAAAATTTTCCAGGTAATCTCCTGCAATCCTAGGACTTTAACTACCATCTATATACTGATTACTCCCAAATAGGCACTCCTAGCTTTGACTGAATGCCACACGTGTGTCTGTGTGTATATGTATGTACATACATATACACACACACACACACACTTATACACACACATACATACATATACACACACACATACACACACATATATATATATACACACACACACATATATATCTCTCTCTCTCTCGGCTCACTGCAATCTCTGTTTCCCAGGTTCAAGCGATACTTGTGTGGCTAATTTTTAAAAACTTTTAGTAGGGACAGGGTTTTGGCTTTTTTATTTGTTATTTTATTTTATTTTTGTTATTTTTATTTTATTTTATTTTATTTTATTTTATTTTATTTTATTTTCTAATTTTTTGAGACAGGGTCTCACACTTGTTGCCCAGGCTGGAGTGCAATGGCGCGATCTCGGCTCACCGCAACCTCCGCCTCCCGGGTTCAAGCGATCTTGGCTCACTGCGACCTCCGCCTCCCGGGTTCAAGCAATTTTCCGAGTAGCTGGGATTACAGGTGCCCACTACCACGCCTGACTAATTTTTGTACTTTTAGTAGAGATGGGATTTCACCATGTTGACCAGGCTGGTCTCAAAGTCCTGACCTCAGGTGATCCGCCTGCCTTGGCCTCCCGAAGTGCTGGGATTATGGGTGTGAGCCACCGTGCCTGGCCTCACACTTGTATGTTCAACTGCCTGCTGGAACTTTCCACTTGGATGTCTCATAGGCTTCCCTAATTTAGCATGTCTAAAATAGAGTCCTGATCTTCCTACTACCACAAACCTATTCCTCCTTCAGTCTTACCCAACCAGGTTAATGGCAACTCCATCCTTTCAGTTGTTTGAACTAAAACCCTAAGAGTCATCCTTAATACTTCTCTGTCCTTTGGACTCAAGTCTGTTATTTAAGCCTCTTACCCTCATCTCCAAAATATATCCTAAGTCTGTCCGCTTCTCACCATCTACACTAAGAAATCTTGGGAATCACTACTAAGAAAAGCAAGAGGAGAAGGAACATTTGTACTTTCCCAAATCAAGAGAACAGCAAGAGCCTGGCAAGGTGGCTGATGCCTGTAATCCCTGCACTTCGGGAGGCCGAGATGAAAGGATTGCTTAAGCCCAGGAGTTCGAGACCAGCTGGGCAATATGGCGACACTGTCTTTACAAAGAGTAAAATTAGCCAGGCATGGTGGCATGTGACTGTAGTCCCAGCTACTTAGGAGGCTGAGGTGGGAGGATTGCTTGAGGCTGGGAGGTCGAGGCTACAGTGAGCCATGATCTTGCCACTGCACTCCAGCCTGGTGACAGAGTGAGACCCTGTATCAAAAAAAAAAAAAAAAAAATACAGCCAGGTGTGGTGGCTCACGCCTGTAATCCCAGCACTTTGGGAGGCCAGGCGGGTGGATCACAAGGTCAGAAGATCGAGACCATCTTGGCTAATATGGTGAAACCCCATCTCTACTAAAATACAAAACATTAGCTGGGCGTGGTGGCAGGCACCTGTGGTCCCAGCTACTCAGGAGGCTGAGGCAGGAGAATCACCTGAACCTGGGAGGCGGAGGTTGCAGTGAGACGAGATGGTACCACTGCACTCCAGCCTGGGTGACAGAGTGAGACTCTGTCTCCAAAAAATAAATAAAGAAAGAAATGAAACAGCACTCTTCCTGTACCCTTGGCAGATCAGACAGGGGGTTGGGAGGAAAAGTATCGCACTACTTGTTACTATTAACCATTGAAGTCCACAGTGTGATAGACTCACAATTCACTTTTTCATCTAATTATTCAAAGTAAGATTTTAAAAACTCTTCAAGGCCAGGCACAGTGGCTCATGCCTGTAATCCCAACACTTTGGGAGGCCGAGGGAGGTGGATCACCTGAGGTTAGGAGTTCGAGACCAGCTTGGCCAACATGGTGAAACCCCGTCTCTACTAAAAATACAAAAACTAGCCAGGCATGGTGACGCGTGCCTGTAATCCCAGCTACTAGTGGGGCTGAGGCAGGAGGATCCCTTGAACCTGGGAGGCGGAGGTTGCAGTGAGCTATCATGCGACTGCACTCCAGACTGGGCAACAGAGCAAGACTCTGCCTCAAAAAAATTAAAAATTAAAAAAATAAAAATAAAAACTCCTCAAGGGCATACACACTCCTTGCCTTCCAAGGAGCTGGAGTGTGTGCTTATACCTTTGTATATTTGCACACATTGTTCTCTCACCTGCAATTCTCTCTTGTCTGTTTAGCCAACTCTTAACTCCTCCTCAAGTCTTAGTCCAGATCTACATTCCTCTGATAACTACTTATTAAATGGTACCTATAGACCAGGCTGTGGTCTGAGGTGTTAGGGAGATATCTGAATGAGACTGTCCATTCTCAAGTAGCTTCCCAGGCTGGTCTCAGAGAAAGAAATATAAAGGAACAGATGGTGCAAGAAGTTACAGGTGCTATGATAGAGGCCTCAATGGATTTCAACATGGAAATGTCTAGTTCTACCTGAAGGCATCAGATGAGTCTGGAAAAATAAATAGGTGTTCACCAGGTACAGAAAGAAGCAAGAGAAAAGATACAAAGGTGTGAAAAAAAAAAAAAAAAACAACCTAGTGAATATAAGAATGTTGAGCTGGCTGGGCACAGTGGCTCACACCTGTAATCCCAGCATTTTGGGAGGCTGAGGCGGGCAGATCACGAGATCAGGAGTTCGAGACCAGCCTGGCCAACATAGCAAAACCCTGCCTCTCCTAAAAATACAAAAATTAGCCGGGCATGGTGGCTCACACCTGTAGTCCCAGCTACTTGGGAGGCTGAGGCAGGAGAATCGCTTGAACCCAGGAGGCGGAGGTTGCAGTGAGCAGAGATTGCACCACTACACTCCAGCCTGGGCGACAGAGAGAGACTCAGTCTCAAAAAAAACAAAACAAAACAAAACAAAAACCCAGAATGTTGAGCCATTCAAAAGTGGTGGGGCATCAGGGTGGTAGTTTGGGTGGTTTATGAGATGAGGATGGTGAAATCCATAGTGGGTAAATCCCAAAGAAATGGGAATGCCGGGCTGAACAACTTGGGTATTTATCCTGTGGGAGAGGTAGAGTCATTGAAAGGTTTTGCATTTTTTTTTTCCAGTTTCGTTCCACAGATGAAAATGGAAAGGTTTTAATCAGTGGGGTGACCTGGTAAATTTGCATGCTACAATAATTCAACTGTGTCAGTGATTTTTTGGAGCTGGCTTCTACCGACTCCCAAGAAAGACATTTGTTAGAATGTCAGGAATTTTGCAAGCTAACTGACATCATGTTAGTGGCTTGAAATTGGTCATAATGGGAATATTTACACCATGGAAATCAGCAAATGCTACAAATCAGGGTTTCTTTTTTTCTAGAGAGTTTATTAAACATTTACCAGGTCACAGCTGGCAGTGGCCATTGTATCAGGTGGACTGGAAGAGGAAATTGGAGAGAGGCAAATGCAATAATCGAGGAGAGGTGGAAGTCATGCACCATGGCTGACACCCATAATCCCAGCACTTTGGGAGGCCAAAGTGGAAGGATCACTTGAGCCTAGAAATGCCTGTAGTCCCATCTACTTGGGAGGCTGAGGCAGGATGTTTGAGCCCAGGAGCTCAAGGCTGCAGTGAGCTGTGATTGCACCACTGCATTCCAGCCTCAGTGACAGAGTGAGACCCTATCTCTATTACAGTAAAAAAGGAAGTAAAAAGACAACCCACAGAGTGGGAGAAAATACTTTTAAATCACGTATCTGATAAGTGACTAGCATCCAGAATATATAACAAACTCCTACAGCTCAACAGCAGAAAGATAAACAATCCAACTAAAAACGGGCCGGCACGGTAGTTCCTGCCTGTAATCCCAGCATTTTGGGAGGCTGAGGCAGGAGAATTGCTTGAGCCCAGGAGTTCAAGACCAGCCCAGGCAACATAATGAGACCTCGTATCTACATTTTTTTTTTTAAAGCTGGGTGTGGTGGCATGCACCTGTGATCCCAACTACTCAGGAGGCTGAGGTGGGAAGATCACTTGAGTCCAGGAGGTTGAGGCTGCAGTCAGCTATGATTACACCACTGCACTCCAGTCTGGGCAACAGAGCAAGACCCTGTCTCAAATAATAATAATAATAATCATCATCATCATCATCCACCTAAAAATGGGCAACAGGTTCGAATAGACAGTTCTCCAAATAAGATATATAAATGGCCAATGAGCACATGAAAAAATGCTCAACATCATCAGTCATAGGGAAATGTAAATCAGAACCACAATGAAATATTACTTCCTACCTACTAGGATGACCATAAAAACAAACAAACAAACAAACAAACAAACAAACAAACAAAACAGAAAGCAACAATTTTTGGTGATGATGTGGAGAAACTGGAACCCTTGTACGTTGCTGGTGGGAATGTAAAATGGCGCAGCCACTGTGGAAAACAGTTTGGGTTCCTCAACAGGTTAAAAAGAATTATCATATGTCCCAGCAATTCCACTCCTAGGTACGTACCCAAAATAATTGAAAGTAAGTGTTGCACATGAATATTCACAGCAGCACTATTCACAAAAGCCAAAAGGTAGAAACATCTCAAATGTCTGTGAACGGATGAATGGATAAACAAAATTTATGTCCATACAATAGAATATAATTCAGCCATAAAAGGGAATGAAGCACTGACACATGCTACAACATGGATGAACCTTGAAAACGTATGACATGAAAGAAACCAGCCATGAAAGGCCACGTATTATATGATTCCATTTATACGAAATATCCAGAATAGGCAAACTCATAGAGACAGAAAGCATATTTCTGGTTTTAGCAGCTGAGGGGAGGAGGGAGTGGGGAGTGACTGCTTAATGAGCATGAGGTTTCTGTTTGAGGTGATGAACATGATAATGGTTGTACATAACATCACTGACCTGAATACTTTGAAATAGTAAATTTTGTGTTATGTGTATTTTATCACAAAAAATGGAAAAAAAGAGACAGAAGTAAATAAAAGGGTCTTGCAGAAAACAGCTTAAAAACACTGATGTATGTACCACAGACTGTTCTAAGTCATTTGCAAGATTAAACTAATGGTATCGCTATAATAGCCTTATAAGGAAGGCGCTATTATTATTCCCTTATGGTACCATGTCTAGGTTGATGATGAGACCACTAACTAAGGAGTATGATTGTTTTAGCTTTCTTTCTTCCTTTTTTTTTTTTTGAGATGGAGGCTCACTCTGTCGCCCAGGCTGGAGTGCAGTGCAGTGTTGCGAGCTCAGCTCACTGCAACCTCTGCCTCCTGGGGTCAAGTGATTCTCCTGCCTCAGCCTCCCAAGTATCTGGGATTACAGGTGTGCACCACCATGCCCGGATAATTTTAGTATTTTTAGTAGAGATGGGGTTTTGCCATGTTGGCCAGGCTGGTCTCGAACTCTTGACCTCAAGTGATCTGCCCACCTCGGCCTCCGAAAATGCTGGGATTATAGGCATGAGCCACCGTACCCGGCCTAATTGTATTAGTTTTCTACTGCTGTGTAACAAACTACCATGAAGTTTGTGGCTTAAGACAACACACATTTATTGTCTGTTTCTGTGGGTCAAGGTTCTGGGCACAACTTAGCTGGATTCTCTAGAGTCTCATGAGGCTGCACTACAGGTGCTGGCTCAAGGAAGAGGTCTCTAATCCCAGTCTTCTAAGGTGGAGTCATATATAATATAATGTTATGTTTTAAGTGACATCCCATCACCTTTGCCATATTATGTTACCTAATGAAAGCAGTGACAACCCATCAGCGTTTCCATGTTCTATTGGTGAGAAGCAAGTCTGCCTATATTCAAAAAGAAGTGATACAAAAGCACAGACGTCAGGAGGTGGGAATCTTTGGAGGTCATCCTTAGGGTCTGTCTGCCACAATGATTGAGTGAAACAATTTAATTCTGGGTCCCTGAGATTCAGGATTTTTTAAAAATTTCTTTTTTTTCTTTCTTTTCATTTTAAAAACATTTTCTGGCCGGGCATGGTGGTTCATGCCTGTAATCCCAGCACTTGGAAGGCCAAGGCAGGCAGATTGCTTGAGCTCAGGAGTTTAAGACCAGCCTTGGTAACAGGGAAAAAACCCCATCTCTACAAAAAATTCAAAAATTAGCTGGGTGTGGTGGCATGAGGCTGTGGTCCCTCAGTTATGTGGGAGGCTGAGGTGGGGGGATGGCTTGAACCTGCGAGGCAGAGGTGGCAGTGAGCCAAGATTGCACCACTGCACTCCAGACTGAGTGACAGAGCCAGCCCCTATCTCAAAAAAGAAAAAAAAAAATCTTTCATTTTTATTGTTTTTTAAGTGCTCTGCCCAAAGAGATTCAGGATTTTAAACAATTTTTTTTTTATTTTTATTTTTTTTGAGACGGAGTCTTGCTCTATTGCCCAGGCTGGAGTGCAGTGGTGAGATCTTGGTTCACTGCAAGCTCCACCTCCCAGGTTCATGCCATTCTCCTGCCTCAGACTCCTGAGTAGTTGGGACCACAGGCGCCTGCCACCACACCCGGCTAATTTTTGTGTTTTTAGTAGAGACGGGGTTTCACCGTGTTAGCCAGGATGGTCTCGATCTCCTGATTTCGTGATCCGCCTGCCTCGGCCTCCCAAAGTGCCGGGATTACAGATGTGAGCCACCGTGCCCAGCCAGGATTTTAAACAAATCTAAAGGTTTTTTTTTTTTTTTTTTTAGATGGAGTCTCACTCTGTCGCCCAGGCTGGAGTGTAGTGGTACAATCTTGACTCACTATAACCTCTGCTTCCCGGGTTCAAGCGATTCTCCTGCCTCAGCCTCCCAAGTAGAGACGGAGTTTCACCATGTTAGCCAGGATGGTCTCGAACTCCTGACCCCATGATTCGCCCGCCTCGGCCTCCCAAAGTGCTAGGATTACAGGCATGAGCCACTGCGACTGGCCTAAATGATTTTTTAAATGAAAGAGCTTTAAAGAAAAGTCCCCCCAGAAGAGATTCATCTTCAACTTGGTAGCAGATGAACTCTATAGCCTTCCTGCTTCCCACAAAGGACATAAACATTACTTAACCTTACATTGTATTAGGTATTTAAGTAAAAAAATAAGTAAATAAAAGTAAATATTACTTGACCAGCTTTAACACTCAATGTGGCTTTGGCTTTGCATTTCCTGCAGAGATGGCCATACCAGCCAATACCTTTAAGCATCCCCCTTCTACTTCCTCATGGAAATTGTCAAGTCGTTGCTTCAGACTGAGACTCCCACTTCATCGCCTAAAAACATGACAGTTGTTCTTTTTGGGGCTATCCAATTTCATACTTTCCACTGTGTGTAGTCTTGGCAAGAGGGGAATTCCTAACACCTGCTTCCCGCTGCTGGCTCCCATTACAAAAGCTGAAGGGGCCAGATCTTTTATTTACCTGATCCCTGGTATAGACATGGTATGGGCACTTGACCCAAATTTGGCTCACTCTTAGGACGTTGATGCAATGATGGAAGAAATTTTGGAAGTAAGACTGTTCCCTGCAATTTCAATGATATCACAAACACTTTTTCCTTCCCATTCCTACAGATAAAGAATCAAAAGAACTTGTGCTCTGGGCTCTATTGTGGGACTCATAGAACCTAGGATATCCTAAGTCTGTTCCCTAAGTATCAGCTTTATTCCCCAGTGTGTGTGAGTTTATTGTAGGGGACCCCCTAGCTGAGGTTGCACTTCTGGTTATCAGAGAAAAGTCATAGATTCATTCATTCAACAAAAACTTATTCAGTACCTGCTTTGGGTCAGGCACTGTTCTAGATACTGTGACACAATACTCTACAAGACAGACATGTTCTCGACTCTCATGAGCTTACATTCCACTGGGCAAGACAGATAATAAATAAACACACTCAGAGAGTAATAAGTTATATGAAGAAAATAAAACATGACAAAGTAATAGAGTGGTACATTGTGGGTGGAGTGGGGAACACAGCATTAAATAAAGAAGTTGGGGAAGGCCTATTTAAAGAGATGACATTTGAGCTGAGACCTAAAGCATAAGGCATCAGTGCTGTGGATATCTAGAGGAAAATAATTCCAGGCAAAAGGAAAAGCAAGTATAAAAACCCTAGATGGGATAAGTTTAATATGTTTAAGAAACAGAAACAAGGCCGGTGTGACTGGGATAGGAAGTCATATTGGAGAGATTGCTTAACAATGGGAACACATTAAAGAAAAAAGAAAAGTTCAGAGAGTTATTGGGAGGCCAGATCATGTGTAATCTTACAGACTACTATAAGGACTTTGATTTCTTTTCTTTTCTTTTGAAATGGAGTCTCACTCTGTCATCCAGGCTGGAGTGCAGTGGTGCAATCTCAGCTCACTGCAACCTCTGCCTCCCAGGTCTGCTGAATTCTGCCTCAGCCTCCCCAGGCTGGATTACAGGCTAGCCACCACCACGCCTCTTGCTAATTTTTTTTTTTTTTTGTATTTTAATAGAGACAGGGTTTCACTAGCTACGTAAGGGGTTTCAAACTCCTGACTTCAGGTGATCTGCTTGCCTCCACCTTCCAAAGTGTTGGGATGACAGGCATGAACCACTGAGTCTGGCCAGGACTTTGACACCTGAGTGAGGTGGGGAGCCATAGGAGTGATTTCTTAACAGGGAGGGATTTGATCCACTTTGCTTTACACAGGACACCTTTTGCTGCCTACTAAACTATAGGGGCAAAGGTGGAAGTGGAGCAGGGCTGTTTTGGCACTGCTTGTCTATCATTGTGTGACTTTGAAAGGTGCTTTCCTCTGGGTGGACATAGCCCCCATTGGTACTTGGCTTGGAAAGAAGGGCCTTGTTGCCAGGGCAGTGGCTCACACCCGTAATCCCAGCACTTTGGGGATGCTACAGGATGGACCACAGGCCAGGAGTTCAAGACCACAGCCTGACCAACATGGTAGGAACCCCGCCTCTACAAAAAATGACAAAAAAATTAGCTGGGCCTGGCGCATGCACCTATAATCCCAGCTACTTGGGAGGCTGGTGCAGGAGGCACCCGCTTGAACCAGGGAGTCAGAGGTTGTGGTGAGCCGAAAGATCGCCACTGCACTCCAGCCTGGCGGACAGAGCAAGATTCTGTCTCCAAAAAAAAAAAGAAGGGCCCTGGTTCAAAGAGAAAGATGCCTCTTCCTCCTGCAGGTGTAACCCCACACTGAGGTCTGGTTTAAGTACCTGGTGAGTGCAGACTGGGATTTCAGCTCCCTACTGGGGCCCTTAACTTAGATATGCACAAACCACAGAACTATCTACAACCTTGATCACAGAGACTGGTAGAAGGCTGTGGCAATGCAGACGGTGAGATGATGGTTTGGATCAGGTGGTGAAGCGGGTGGAGGGAGGCAAATGCACAAGGGAAATGCTGAGAATATACTTTAGCCCTGGGGGCCTAGTCCAGCTCCTGGGAAAATGGAGTGTTATTGCTTCTCTGAGAATCAGCTGTAACGCTCCACCAAACATGTGGCTCAGGACTATTCTACTCACACCACCAAGTGAGAAGCTGGGGTGGTTACTCTGGGAATTATGGGAGGGTTTCTCTTCTCCTGAAAGATGTTATAGCCCCCAGGAAGCTTTAGCTCCTAGGAAGGTTGGCAGCCAATAGGTACGCTTCCTCAAGGGAGTCTGGGAGCAGTTGTGCTTCTGTGTGTAAATTGTGCAATATGAGGTTATTAATTTGTCAGAATGATCGAATATATGTTCCAAGCAGCTAGATTTGGGCCAGTTAGGTGGACAGAATTCTTTTTCAGTCTTAGCCTAAGTTCCTCCGTGGACTCACTGAGGAATCTTAGGACAACTGTTTTCATATTGGCTAGTTTGTTTGAAATTATGAGTAATATTCCTGCAACAAAAGGTTTTTGATCAAATGGAATGAAACCGTGATGTGAGGGAAACTGTTGGAAAGCCGGGCCATATAATTGCGGGTAGCGGTGATGTTGCAGTGCCTTCTCTCCTAACTGTCCCTCTTTAGTCCAGTTCTCATCCTTTGCCAGGACTCAGGAAGAGCTCCCAGCTTGTTGCTCTGCCTTGGTCTCCTAAGGTTCTTCGACCTAGTCTCCTGAACCTTAAATTCTCCTCTGAAAAAATTTTTTGTGTTTTTTTGTGTGTGTGTTTGAGACTGAGTCTCAGCTGGTTGCCCAGGCTGGAGTGCAGTGGCGCACTGCTCACTGCAACCTCCGCCTCCGGGTTCAAGCTGATTCTCCTGCCTCAGCTCTTCCTGAGTAGCTGGGACTACAGGCGCATCTACCACCATGTCCTAATTTCTGTGTTTGTTTTGTTTTTTGTTTTTTTTTTGAGACGGAGTCTTGCCTTGTCGCCCAGGCTGAGGTGCAGTGGCGGACTCCGCCTCACTGTGCTTTCTCCGGCCTCCGGTTTCACGCCCATTCTCTTCCTCCGCTTCCAGCTTCCACCCAGTAGCTGGACTACAGGTGCCCCGCCACCATGCCCCGGGCTAATTTTTGTTTTTTAGTAGAGACAGGGTTTCAATCTGTTAACTAGGATGGTCTCAACCCTTGACTCCAGTGATCCCACCTTGGCTCTCCCAAAGTGCTGGGATTACAAGCTGGAGCCACTTCACGCCTGCCTCCTGAAGCTTTAACACGTTTCTGTTGAACCTGCATGGCTCCCAGAGCTCCCCCAGATTTGAGACAGAGTCTCGCTTCGTCACCCAGCCTCTGAGGGTGGTTTGTTCGATTCAGCTTCATCACCTTTCACCGCTGGAGTTGAAGCATTCTCCTGCTCAGCCTTCAGCGCAGCTGCTGCTGCTGGGACTGGTGGTGCCACCACGCCTGGCGATTTTTTATTTTAGAGGGGTTTCGTTATTGGTGCCAGGCTGGTTCAAACTCCGACTTCAGGTGATCCACCGCTTTCAGTTCTTTCCAGTGCTACTACAGATGCGACACCGCTGGCCGGGCCGAGCCCCCGGATTTATAGGAGGAGGCAACAGCCAGGTGCATTGCAAGGATGTGGATGCACAGAAAAGATGTTGTCCTGGCCGGGCGCCGTGGCTCAAGCCTGTAATCCCAGCACTTTGGGAGTGCTCTAGACGGGCGGGATCAATGCAGGTCAGAGATCGAGACCATCCTGGCTAACATGGTGAAACCCCGTCTCTACTAAAAAATACAAAAAACTAGCCGGGCGCGGTGGCGGGCGCTTGTAGTCCCAGCTACTCGGGAAGGCTGAGGCAGGAGAATGGCGTAAACCCGGGAGGCGGAGCTTGCAGTGAGCTGAGATCCGGCCACTGCACTCCAGCCTGGGCTACAGAGCGAGACTCCGTCTCAAAATTGAGTACTAAAAAAACAAAAAGATGTTGTCCTAAGAAAGTTCATTTGGGTGGTACTCAAACCACTGTGATCCTTCCCCAGCAGGGTTAGAGGAGACTGTTCCATCCACTTTTGTTTCCCCTTTCTTTTCTTCTTTTTTCTTCTGTCTCTCCTTCCCTTTTTCTCTAACCTTTCCTCCTTCCTCGCCTCCCTCTGTGCTGTCCCCTTTCTCTCTCTGTGTGATGCAGATTACTGCTTTGCTGTCTCTCTTCTCCCTCCCTTTGGTGGGTTGGTTTTTGGTTCTGCCTGCTCCTCTCCTCTCTTGTCCCCTTGCCCCCCCTGCCCTGCCTCCAGTGCCCTATGGTTCCGTGTCCTCCTCATTCCCACTGTACCTTTCCTCCCCGACCCCACGTTTAAGGATGAGCAACCTCTCAGAGTCTGGAAGTCCCGCAGCTGTTCTGAGATGCTGGGGCCTCCCACCACTGGGGCCGGAAAAAGGCCGACCCTCTGGAGGGACCGAGAGGGAGGGGTAGCAGGAAAAAGGGGCGTTACACTTGCAGCTTTCTTTTTGGCCATTCATTTTGGAGGGGAAAAGTGAAACAAAGGAATTTAAAACTTCCTCTTTTGTCCTGCCCCAGATGCAACTAATGATGGTCTAAGAGCTTGGTTTGACTTTCTAGGAATGAAAACTGTTCTAAGAAACCGCATCTTTTAAACACTTGGTTTGCTGTGGACCACAGCATCTGATAAGACAATGAAAACAGAAAAGCTTTTAAAGCCAATTTAACCCACACACAAATGTGATTCTAATGAAGAGTCAATAGTCTGGTGGATCATTTTTCGTGCAACTCCTTGGAGAAGCTTAAAGAGGCTTTCAATCAGCGGGGTAGGTGGTGAATAAAATGTTCTTTTTGAAATGAATAAAGTTGATTTAAAGATGAAGATTAAGTAAATAATAGCCAAGGTGGCACTTGGTCTTGGAAAACATTCTAAGGTGGTTCTTCGCTGGCTGCTAGTTAGGAAACACTGGTCTAATGAAATCAATATGTAATGTGAGGGGGGGGCAAATGCCTGCACAGATTCATCAGAACTATAAACACATCTGAAGGAAGAATAGTTCCACAAACAAGTGTGGCCAGCCTTGATTTTTCAAATTATTTTTTATTTTTGGTGGAGATGGTGTCTCGCTATGTTGCACAGGGTGGTCTGGAACGCCTAGACTCAAGTCAGTCTTCTACTTTGGCTTCTCAAAGTGCTGGGATTACAGGCATGAGCCTCTGCTCCCAGCTGTGCCCAGCCTTGAAAAGGAGAGACACTGAATCAGTAGAGTGTGGGTAGGCCTATCCAGGCGAAAGGGATTTGATAACATTGCTTGTTGATTGTTGTTTGCCCAGATTCACTTCTCCCTCTTCCTAACCGTACCGCGGTTGCCTTTGTAGAATTCTTTCTGACCCCACTGTAGCAGGCCTTGTAAGTTACTCCCTTCTTCTAAGCTGTCAGCATCCTGCTTTGGTTCCAGTGCTCACCCTTCCCCTGTGGGATTCAGGACTAAGTCCTAATTGATTTAAACCAGTAGTTCTCCAAGTATGATCTGGGAATCCTTGGGGATCTACAAGACTTTTTCAGACTGTGAATTCAAAACTCTTTTCATGACATTGTTTGTCTTGAATTTTCACTCTCATTCTTTCACAAGTATATGGAGTTTTTCAGAGGTTACATGACATATGATGTCATCACTCTGACATTAATAGAATGTGTGCTTTTATTCACAATAGCAAAGACATGGAATCAACCTGTGTGCCCATCAACAGTGGATTGGATTAAAAAAATGCGGTACATATACACTATGGAATACTACACAGCCATAAAAAAGAATGAAATCATATCCTTTGCAGCAATATGAATGCAACTGGAGGACATTGTCCTAAGCTAATTAATATAGGAACAGAAAAACAAATACCACACGTTCCCAGTTATAAATGGGAGCTAAATGATGGATATTCATGGACATAAAGATGGCAACAATAGACACTGGGGACTACTAGAGGGGGGAGGGAGGGGGCAAGGGTTGAAAAACTAACTATGGGATGCTATGCTCAGTACCTGGGTGACAGGATCAATCATATCCCAAATCTCAGCATCACTAAATATACCCAGGTAAGGAACCTGCACAGGTACTCCCTGAATTTTTATTTGTTTGAGCTAGGGTCTTGCTCTGTCACCCAGGTTGGAATAAAGTGGTGCAATGACAGCTCACTGCAGCCTTGATCTCCCAGGGCCCAAGCAATCCTCCTACCTCAGTCTCCCAAGTAGCTGGGACTACAGGCACACACCACCATGCCTGGCTATTTTTAAATAATTTTTTTGTAGAGATAGGGTCTCACTATGTTGCCTAGGCTGGTCTCAAACTCCTGGTCCCACATGATCTTCCTGCCTCAGCCTCCAAAACTGTGGGATTACAGACATGAGCTGTTGTGCTTGGCCTAAATTTCTCATTCTTAGTTTATTACAATATAAAAACTGGCAGCTATCACTCACACACACAAAAGCTCTTTTAGGTCCTCAATAATTTTTAAGAGTATAAAGATGTCCTAAAGCCAAGAAGTTTGAGAATTATTGGCTTAAGCAAATTATGGGGGTCCCATTCCTGTGGGGGAATGTGACACTGTCCTGACTCATGAGATAGAAATAGGTTCCTCTGTGGGATGGTGTTCTGGGAAATGTGTCCTTGATGTTAAAAAGAAACACACAGGGCCAGGCACAGTGGCTCATGCCTGTAATCCCAGCACTTTGGGAGGCTGAGGCAGGCAGATCACTTGAACTCAGGATTTCAAGACCAGCCTGGGCAACATGGTGAAACCCCATCTTCACAAAAAATAGAAAAAATAGCTGGGCATAGTGGCATGTGCCTGTAGTCCCAGCTACTCGAGAGGCTGAGGCAGGAGGATTCCTTGAGCCCAGGAGATTGAGACTGCAGTGAGCCGAGATTGTGCCACTGGACTCCAGCTTGGGGCGACAGAGTCAGACCCTGTCTCAAAAAAAAAAAAAAAAGGAAAACCCTGAGTAGGCAAGAGGCAAGATCTTACCTCTTCTCTTCTCTTCCTGGTGTGTTGAGAAGAGCAGGCATATAACCTAAGGTTAGCCAACCAGATGCTATCTTTGAATCGTGAGCAAAGAATACAAGGATGGAGGGAAAGGTGTTAAGTTGTTCACTCTTCCCTCTTTCCTTCTTTCTTTCTTTTCTTTCTTTCTTTCTTTCTTTCTTTCTTTCTTTCTTTCTTTCTTTCTTTCTTTCTTTCTTTCTTTCTTTCTTTTTCTTCCTTTCTCTTTCTTTTCCTTCTTCCTTTCCCTCCTTCCCTCCTTCTCTTTCCCTTTCTTTCTTTCTTTCTTTCTTTCTTTCTTTCTTTCTTTCTTTCTTTCTTTCTTTCTTTCTTTCTTTCTTTCTTTCTTTCTTTCTTTCTTTTTCTTTCTTCTCTCTCTCTCTCTTTCACAGGGTCTTGCTCTGTCACCCAGGCTGGAGTGAAGTGGCATGATCTCAGCTCACTGCAGCCTCGATTTCCCGGGCTCAGGTGATCCTCCCACTCAGCCTCCCAAGTAGCTAAGATTACAGGCACACGCCACCACACCCAGCTGATTTTAAAAATTTTTTGTAGAGATGGGGTCTCACTATGTTGCCTAAGCTGGTCTTGAACTCCTGGGCTCAAGTGATCCACCCACTTCGGCTTCCCAATAGTGCTGGGATTACAGGTGTGAGCCACCGTGCCACGTCCAAATTGTTCATTCTTTATTCCTGCAGCTCCCTTTATTTCCTGCCCAGCCTGAAGCCTGCTCCTCCAGCCACACATGGGTTCTACAAGCACTTAATAGCCATCCAATAATTCTCTAGCCAGAGTTGATTTCTGCTGTTCACAACTAACAACCTTAATGGAGATGCAGGGTCAGAAACAGGAATATTCCAATCACCACTGTTTCATTTTGTTTCATCAAGCAAATAGCACTCAAGACTCTCCATCTTGGTTGGGCATGGTGGCTCATGCCTGTAATACCAACACTTTGGGAGGCTGAGGTGGGAGGATTGCTTGAGCTTGGGGGTTTGAGGCTACAGTGAGCTATGAGCTCTCTCTTAGCTCTGTTCCTCTACTCAACCAGGGAGCCACTCCATAATTAATTTAATGGCATATTCTTTGTGGAGTAATCAAGTGTACAGTTTGCTTGTGTGGCCCAGCTCTGAGTTGAATCAGCTCTGTGTGTTCTTCAAAGTCAGGTTTCTGGATCCACAAGGCTGAGGCTCACAGGCTCTGGATTGTAGAATGTGAGGAGCTTGCACCAGCAATAAGTAGGTCATCTATTCAGACAGTCAGCAAATGTTTACTGAGTATCTAACTGTTCTAACAGAATATAGCAGTAAACAAAATAGACACAGTCCCTGTCTTTGTGGAACTGACATTCTAGTTGGAGATATAAACATTAAATAATCAATTGTACAAGTATTTAACTGCAATAAATGCTAGGAAGAAAAAGTACAGGATACCATGAGAATGTACAGTTGGGCCACAAGCTGGTCTTTAATGTCAGGAAAGGTTTGCCCTGAGAAAGGGACATTTGACATTAGGCAAAAGGGTGGGAGGAGTATTTGAGGCAGAAAGAACATCTTATCAAGGTCCAGAGGTGAACAGTACGCCCAGGGGAACAGATTGTTCCCTGATTGTTGGGGAACAAAGTGAGGGGGAGGAGGCCAAATGAGGCTAGAGAGGTGGCAAGGGCCAGAAGTGGCTGTGTAGGCCAGGCTTCTTTAAAACTTTTTTAAATTGTGATAAAATACACATAATATAAAAGCTACCATTTTAACCATTTTTTCTGTAAATTTTTTTTTATAGAAGCATAGATTCAAATTGTCCTGAATATATACTCCCCCGCTTAACCATTTTTAAGTGTACAGTTTAATGGCATTAAGTGCATTCACATTGTTGTGCAACCATCTCCAGAACTATCTTCCTCTTATAAAACTGAAATTTTGTGCCCATTAAACAACTCCCCATTCTTCCCTCCCCCTAGTCCCTGGTAACCACCATTCTACTTTCTATCTCTATGATTTTGATTATTCTACGTACCTCATATATGTGCAATATGCAGTCTTTGACTTTTATTTTGTTTTTTTTTAAGAGATGAAGTCTCTCTGTTGCCCAGGCCCGTCTCGAACTCCTGGCCTCAAGGGATCCTCCCGCCTTGGCTTCCCAAAATACTGGTATTACAAGCATGAACCACCCTGCTTGACTTAGTCTTTCTCTTTTTGTTACTGGCTTATTTCATTTACCATGACGTCCTCAAAGTTCGCCCATGTTGTAGCACGTGTTAAAATTTCCTTAGGGCCACTCTTTTATTTCTTTTTAAAAATTTTTTTTTATTTGAGACAGAGTATTACTCTGTTGCCCAGACTGCAGTGCAGTGGTGTGATCATGGCTCACTGCAGCATCCACCTCCCGGGCTCAAGCAATCCTCCCACCTCAGCCTCCCGAGTAACTGGAACTACAGGCAGAAGCCACCACACTCAGCTAATGTTTGCATTTTTTTTTTTGTAGAGACAGGGTTTTGCCATGTTGCCCAGGCTGGTCTCCAACTCTTGACCTCAAGCTATCCTCCCACCCCAGCCTCCCAAAATGCTGGGATTACAGGCATGAGCCACTGGGACTGGTGGGCCAGCCCTTCCTAAACTGTAATGTTGTCGCTTCCTCAGACCTACCCTGATTAACAAGGTGGTAGGCCATGCTAAGAATCTCAGGATGAGATTTTGAAATCTTAATCTTTGTGCTGTCCTTTTCTGCCTTACCTTTCCTGGTTCTTCAATCAGGAAACAAGGGCATCCATGTTTGTACTCATTTCCTAGGGCTGTCATAAAAAGAAGTACACAATTCTGGGGCAGGAGTGGGCATTAAAAAAAAGGTATCACAAACTGGGTGGCTTAAAACAATAGAAATTTAGGCCTGGCACAGTGGCTCACGCCTGTAATCCCAGCACTTTGGAGGCCAAGGTGGGCGGATCACCTGAGGTCGGGAGTTCAAGACCAGCCTGACCAACATGGAGAAACCCTGTCTCTACTAAAAACACAAAAAAATTAGCTGGGCGTGGTGGCACATGCCTGTAATCCCAGCCACTCAGGAGGCCGAGGCAGGAGAATGGCTTGAACCTGGGAGGCAGAGGTTGCAGTGAGCTGAGACCACGCTATTGCACTCCAGAGCCTGGGCAACAAGAGCGAAACTCCATCTAAAAAAAAATAATAATAATAATTTTTTTAAAAAAACAAAACAAACAAAAACCCAGAAATGTATTCCCCATAGTTCAGAAAACCAGAAGTCCAAAATCAAGGTGTTGGCAGAGTTTGTGACTTAAGGAGGCTCTGAGGGAGAGTCTGCTCCATACCTTTTTCCCAGCTTCTGGTGGTTTCCAGCAATCCTTGGCTTGTACATGCATTACTCCAATCATTGCCTCCATCTTCACATGGCCATCTCCCTGTGTGTCTTTTTTCTTTTATCTTTTTTTTCTTTTTCTTTTTGAGATGGAGTCTTGCTCTGTCATTCAGGCTGGAGTGCAGTGGCGTAATCTCGGCTCACTGCAACCTCTGCCTCCTGGGTTCAAGCCATTCTTCTGCCTCAGGCTCCTGAGTAAGTGGGGTTACAGGTGCGTGCCACCACACCCCGCAAATTTTGTATTTTTTAGTAGAAATGGGGTTTCACCCTGTTGGCCAGGCTGGTCTCAAACTCCTGACCTCAAGTGATCCACCTCGGCCTCCCAAAGTGCTGGGATTACAGGCAAGAACGACCGTGCCCTGCCTGTTTTCTTGTATCTTGTCCAAAATTTACTCTTTTTTTTCTTTCTCAGTCCAGGGCAAAGCTGAACAAAATCCACTCTTCTTACAAGGACACCGATCATTGGATTTATGACTCACCCTAATCCAATGTGACCTCATCTTAACTTGAATACATATCTCCGAATGAGGTCAAATTCACAGGTTCTGGGTAGACACACATTTGGAGGGGTCACTATTCAACACAATAGTACACTGTTGCTTCTACAACAAGGATTGTTAGAAAAGGAACGTAAGAGAAAGATGTAGATAATGTTCAGCTTTTGTTTTGTTTTGCTTCTAACTTAGGCTTTTGAACAAAAGTTGTTGCACAAAACGTACTTTGTGCAAAAGAGAAATCCTGGCTGGGCACAGTGGCTCACACCTGTAATCCTAGCACTTTGGGAGGCCAAGGCAGGCAGATCATTTGAGCTCAGGGGTTCGAGATCAGCCTGGCCAACATGGTGAAACCCCATCTCTACTACAGATAGAAAAATTAGTAGGGCACGGTGGCCACCGCGCCCAGCCCAGTTACATATTTTCTAATTCTCTGAATTAAATGAAAACTGGCTTGAGCCTTCAGAGGCCAGTGTAGCAATAAGTTTAGTACCACTTTCTGCCCGGGTGAGGTGGCTCACGCCTGTAATCCCAGCACTTTGGGAGGCCGAGGCAGGCGGATCACGAGGTCAGGAGATCAAGACCATCCTGGCTAACACGGTGAAACTCCGTCTCTACTAAAAATACAAAAAACATTAGCCGGACATGGTGGCGGGCACCTGTAGTCCCAGCTACTCGGGAGGCTGAGGCGGGAGAATGGCGTGAACCGGAAGGCGAAGATTGCGCCACTGCACTCCAGCCTGGGCGACAGAGTGAGACTCCGTCTAAAAAAAAAAAAAAGTTTAGTACCACTTTCTTTGGCTCTTCTCTTCCTCTGGTTTATCCAGGAATTTACACAATCTGCAAAGGAGGTCGCCTTGATGTCTAACCCTCAGCGCTGCACGGGGAGGTGGGGTCAGGGGTTGGGGGTGGTGGGTGGGGGGTGGGGTAAGGCTGCCACTGCCATGCCTGCCATTTTGCCCCATTGCCACAAAATGTCGCTATTGAACACCAGTCCGCTTCTATCTGGTACTGCTGGTCTACCACAGAGCAAAGCTTTGCTGACCCCCACCTTCCAGTACAGATCAGTGAGGTCCTTCACAGGTTCCCCAAGAAAGTGAAGTTCAGGGGTTTAAAACGGAAGGCCTCTAAATCTTTGGGATGAATGACCCTGAGTGACCAGTCTTTCTGGGCATACACTCAGCTCTTCTCAGAGATCTCACTGTCTCAAAGGCACTAGGTTCAGATTAAGGCAATTGTTTGCCCATCATAGAACATCCCTCTTTCCATTCCCTAGGGATTCATCAAACAAAACAAAAGCAGACTTAACATCTCTATGAGGGTTAATCTACATGAAGGCCCTGGGTTCTCAGAAATGGAACGAATGCGTGGAGACACGGGCATCATTGTGGATGAGGCCAGCAGCTGAGAATTTCAGGAACTGTTGAGCTCCTATTTCTCCCAGGCAAGGTAACAGAACACTCGAGGAGTTTCCAACTGGGGCCTTATTGGGTATGAAGCAGATTACATAGTGGAGGAAACAAAAATCTGGGTGCGCTTTGCTTGCCCCCACTGTTCTCATAATAGGTGCTCCCAGGCTGGCCAATGTGTTATCCAAATGGCTTTGTCTCCAAGGCTCCAAAAATTTTCTGATAGCAAATAGTATATTATGTCCACTCAAACTTTGGTTTACAATGGGCTTATTATTCCATATCACATAGTAATTTATTTTTTTATTTTTGGCCAGGCATGGTGGCCTATACCTGTAAATCCCAGCACTTTGGGAGGCCAAGGCAGGTGGATCACTTGAGGTCAGGAGTTTGAGACCAGCCTGGCCAACATGGTGAAACCCCATCTCTACTAAAAATACAAAAATTAGCCGGGTGTGGTGGTGGGCACCTGTAATCCCAGCTACTTGGGAGGCTGAGGCAGGAGAATCACTTGAACCCAGGAGATGGAGGTTGCAGTGAGTCGAGATTGTGCCACTGCACTCTAGCCTGGTTGACAGAGCGAGACTCCATCTTGTAGCAGGACGAGCCGCAGACAAAACTCCTCAGACACCGAGTTAAAGAAGGAAGGGGTTTATTCGGCCGGGGGCATCAGCAAGACTCCTGTCTCAAGAGCCAAGCTCCCCGAATGAGCAATTTCTGTCCCTTTTAAGGGTTCACAACTCTAAGGGGGTGCGCGTGAGAGAGTCATGATCGATTGAGCAAGCAGGGGGTACGTGACTGGGGGCTGCATGCACCAGTAATTAGATCGGAACAAAATAAGTTAGGGATTTTCACAGTGCTTTTCTATACAATGTCTGTAATCTATAGATAACATAACCGATTAGGTCAGGGGTCGATCTTTAACTACCAGGCCCAGGGTGCGGCTCCGGGCTGTCTGCTTGTGGATTTCATTTCTGCCTTTTAGTTTTTACTTTTTCTTTCTTTGGAGGCAGAAATTGGGCATAAGACAATATGAGGGGTGGTCTCCTCCCTTAATCTCAAAAAATTATTATTATTATTATTTTTTTTTGAGACGGAGTTTTGCTCTTATTGCCCAGGTTGGAGTGCAATGGCACGATCTTGGCTCACCACAATCTCTGCCTCCTGGGTTCAACCGATTCTCCTCCCTCAGCCTCCTGAGTAGCTGGGATTACAGGCATGCGCCACCACGCCTGGCTAATTTTTTGTATTTTTAGTAGAGACGGGGTTTCTCCATGTTGGCCAGGCTGGTCTCAAACTCCTGACCTCAAGTGATCTTCCTGCCTCGACTTCCCAAGGTGCTGGGATTACAAGCGTGAGCCACCACGCCTGGCCAAAAAAATTATTTTTTATGTTTATTTTTTGGAGACAGGGTCTTGCTCTGTCACCCAGTTGGACTGCAGTACCACAATCATGGCTCACTGCAGCCTTGACACCCACCCACACCCAAAGCTCAAGTGATCCTCCCACCTCAGCCTCTCAGGTAGCTGAGATTATAAGCACATGTCACCAGGCCTGGCTAATTTTATATATAGAGAGCGATATTTCTATCTATCTATCTATCTATCTATCTATCTATCTATCTATCTATCTATTTTTTTTTTTTAGAGATGGGGTCTCGCCATGTTGCTTAGGCCTCTTCTCAAACTCCTGAGCTCAAGTGATCCGCTCACCGCGGCCTCCCAAAGTGCTGGAATTACAGGGGTGAGCTGCCATTTGCCATTTCCGGCCCACATAGTAATTTAATACATCCACTCATAGCAAAACTTGAACCTGTAACACTTCATTAATTAGAATTCAGCATGTTATTCTGGGAAGCTTCCCTCCAAATCATTCCGGCAAGCTTAGCAGAAGTCCAGCCCAGCCTCATCTCCATATTTGTAACTGTGGGGTTTAGTCAGGATTCTTTGTTTGCAAGTAACAGAAAATGGCCCTGTCTACCTTAAGGAAGAAGGGAATTATTTCAAGGCTACAAGGAGAACTCACAAGATTAAAAGGAAGGTTGGACAGACAGAAGCCATTCAACTACCAAGGGAACTTGATAATAGTGAGACTTATTAATGAGTTTTCCCAGACACCACTCCTGAAATGAATGAATGGACATTTTTTTTTTTTTTTTAAATTTCAGATGGAGTCTCGCTCTGTCGCCAGGCTGGAGTGCAGTGGCACCATCTCAGCTCACTGCAACCTCTGCCTCCTGGGTTCAAGCAATTCTCCTGCCTCAGCCTCCTGAGTAGCTGTGACTACAGGCGCACACTGCCATGCTCGGCTAATTTTTTTTTTTTTCTTTTTGTATTTTAGTAGAGACGGGGTTTCACCATGTTGCCCAGGCTGGTCCGGAACTCCAGAGCTCAGGCAGTCCACCCGCCTCGGCCTCCCAAAGTGCTAGGATTACTGGCATGAGCCACCGCACCCCGCCGACAACTTTTTTCTATCTTTGCATCACTCAAGAGTCAAAGCTCCTGCTGAGCATGGTGGCACGTGCCTGCAGTCCCAGTTACTTAGGAGGCTGAGGTGGCAGGATCACTTGAGCCCAGGGAGGTCCAGGCTACAGTGAACTGTGATTGCACCTCTGCACTTCTGCCTGGGTGACACAGTGAGACTCTGTCTCAAAAAAAAAAAAACAAAAGAAAAACAAAAGAAAGATTCAAAGCCCCAACATCCCAATAGAAAAATGGCTAAGGGATATGGCAGACCACAGAAATGGAAATTCAGTGGAGGAATCATGTCGGAGTAGGTTGTGAGAGAGACGAGAAGAGGGTGACACATACGCTATCAGGCTTGAGTGCTCTCTAGGGCAGAAGCCAGGTCTCACTGCCCTCTCTAGGGTTCCCCATCAGATACTTTGTGTCAGTTAGCTCCTTTACTTATCATAACAGGCCAGGCGCAGTGGCTCACGCCTATAATCCCAGCACTTTGGGAGGCCGATGCAGGCAGATCACCTGAGGTCAGGAGTTTGAGACCAGCCTGGTCAACATAGTGAAACCCCGTCTCTACTTAAGAAAATACAAATATTAGCCAGGTGTGGGGGCCAGTGCCTGTAGTACCAGCTACTCAGGCGGCTGAGGCAGGAGAATCACTTCAACCCAGGAGGCGGAGGTTTCACTGAGCCGCGATCATGCCACTGCACTCCAGCCTGGGCAACAAAGCGAGACGCCATCTCAAAATAATAATAATAATAATAAAAATATCACAACAACTCTGTAAGATGAGTGTGAATGTCTCCCATTTGTCCAATGAAGAAACTGAAGCTCAGAGAGGGGAGATCGCTGACCTTAGGTTGTCTAGCTGGGAGGTGGGAGGGCTGAGGCTGACCTCATAGTGGTCATTTCCCCTATATATGTTGCCTTGGCTGCTGTGTATGGCTGTACAGTTTATGCATTGCACAAGCATGCACAGTCCAGAGGATGAGTAGGGTCTGGGCTGAAATCTAACCTATGATCCACTCAATAAGCTGGCTGCCTCTTTGTAAATCTGTGCCTATCTCTAGAGGAAGAGGCTCATTTTTCTAATTTGTTCTCCCATATAAAAATTCTTCAACCTCACCTCAACCTCTGATTCTTTGGTTCCACCACTTTTTGTTGTTGTTGTTGTTTTGTTTGTTTGTTTGTTTGAGACGGAGTCTTGCCCTGTCTCCCAGGCTGGAGTGCAATGGTGCCATCTCAGCTCACTGCAGCCTCTGCCTCCCGGATTCAAGCGATTCTCTTGCCTCAGCCTCCCGAGTAGCTGCGACTACAGGCATGCACCACCACCCCTGGCTATTTCTTTTATTTATTTATTTTTAGTAGAGGCGGGGTTTCACCATGTTGGCCAGGATGATCTCGATCTCCTGACCTCGTGATCCACCCGCCTCAGCCTCCCAAAGTGCTGTGATTACAGGCGTGAGCCTGTAAAAGGCAGGTCCCATCACCTTTTAACTAACTGCCCCTCAGTCCCCCCATGTCCTCACTTCCCTCCTTACCCAGTATGGTGGGCAGAATTATCTGATGACCCCCATAGTATCTCTACCCCGTTATTATGCCCTGTATAATCCCCCTTTCCTTGAAGGGGGTGGGCATTGTGACTTGCTTCTAACTGATAGAATATGGCCAGGATGATAGGATTTCACTCCTCTGATTTGCCCTGCCCCTACCTCTCTCTCTGTCTCTCTCTAGATACAGCTATGGCTCCATCTTGCTAGCATGCAAAGAACTCAAACTGATGGCCTTGAAGAGCGAGAAGCTGCTATGCTATTGTGTACTACCTATGGAGATGGCCACATGGCAGGCGGCTCCTAGGGTCTGAGGGCCTTAGTTCTACAACCACGAAGAGCTAAATTCTGCCAACAACCATGTGAGTTTGAAAGAGGACCCAAACCTCATATGACGCTGTAGTCCTGGACAACATCTTGATTGCAGCCTGTGTGACCCTGAACAGAGAATTCTGTTAAGCTGTGCATGGATTTCTAACCCATGGAAACTGGGAGACAATATGTGTGTTTTTTTTACAGCTGTTAAATTTGTGGTAATTGGTTATGTGGCAATAGAAAACTAATACACTCAGCTTAGATTTCATTATTCATCATTATAATCACTCTCTTGCAAACATCCTTACTATTCTAGCCCTTGTGGCCAACAGATGCTAAAGTGACCTCCAGTAATCCCCACCACCTGGTGCTTATGTCCTATGTAATCTTATCTTCTGGAGTGTCAGCAGAACCTGTGACTTGTTTCTAGCCTTCTAGAATATGGCAGGCCAGGTGCAGTGGCTCATACCTGTAATCCCAGCGCTTTGGGAGGCTGAGGTGGGAGGATCTTTTGAGCCCAGGAGTTTAACACCAGCCTGGAAAACATAGCAAGACTCTGTTTTTACAAAATAAATAAATAAATAAAAAACAATAGAATATGGCAAAGGTGATGGGATGTCAGTTTGCTGAGACTCCATCTTGGTATACTGGAGTTACAGAGACTCTCTTTTGTCAGCTTTGAAAAAATAAGCTGCCAAGTTATCAGAGGGCCACGTGGCAAGAAACTCATTACTTGCTGTTGAGAGCAAACTCTGGATGAAAGCTAGCAAGAAAATGAGGACCTCGGTCCTATAGCTTCAAGATTAATTCTTCCTTGATATGATACAGGAGATATTAAAGAAACAAAAGATGAATTATTCCAACAGTCTGAGGGAGCTTGGAAGCAGATATTTTCCCTAGTTAAGCCTCTGATGAGACTGTAGCCCCAGTTGACACCCACGATGCAGCCTAGTTAGACCCTGAAAAAGAGGACCCAGATAATTTGTTCTCTGACTCTTGACACACAGAAACTGTGAGGTAACACATGTGTGTTGTTTTATGTCTCTAACTTTGTGGTAACTTGTTACACAGCATAGAAAACAAACACAGCCCATCTGTCTCATCTTTATACTCATCTGGCCAAACACAACCCAGGTTACTCTCTACCTCTACAAGAGAGCAGCTGAATGCTGTTAGAGAAAACGAAACAAACAAACAAACGAACAAACAAAAAACCAACACAAGCCAATGATTTCCACTATAAAGTATTGATTGCAGACCTCAAATAGGTATTAGTACCTGGGACTCATAGCAATCCTGCTATGATCACCTCTCCACTCTCAGAGATAACTAATTTTTTTTTTTTTTTTTTTTTTTTTGAGACAGGGTCCTGCTCTGTTGCCCAGGCTGGAGTGCAGTGGTGCAATCTCGGCTCACTGCAACCTCTGCCTCCTGGGTTGAGGTGATTCTCCTGCCTCAGTCTCCCAAGTAGCCGGGACTACAGGTGTGCACCACCACGCCTGACTAATTTTTCTATTTTCAGTTGAGATGGGGTTTCACCATGTTGATCATGGCTGGTCTCGAGTTCCTGACCTCAGGTGATCTGCCCATCTTGGCTTCCCAAAGTGCTGGGATTACAGGCGTGAGCCACCGCACCCGGCCAGGTATAACTATTTCATACCTCCTCCTCTCCTCCCAAACTGTGCTCATCCCAGGCTCTGTCCTCACTTTCAGCTGATGGCCTCACAACACCCTTCATTAAGAAGGTAGAGCTGGGCTGGACACGGTGGCTTACGCCTGTAATCCCAGTACTTTGGTTAGGCCAAGGCAGGAGCATCACGAGGTCAGGAGTTCAAGACCACTCTGGCCAAAAAGGTGAAACCCCATCTCTATTAAAAATACCAAAAATTAGCCGGGTGTGGTGGTGTGCGCCTATAATCCCAGCTATTCAGGAGGCTGAGGCAGGGAAATCGCTTGAACCCAGGAGACGGAGGTTGCAGTGAGCCAAGATTGCCCTATTGCACTCCAGCCCAGGCGACAGTCCGAGACTCCGTCTCAAAAAAAAAAGAAGGTAGAGTTGGGCACAGTGACACACACCTGTAGTCCTAGCTACTTGGGAGGCTAAGGTGAGCTTGTGAGGATCACTTAAGCCCAGGAGTTCGAGCTCACAGTGAGCTATGATGGTGCCACTGAACTCTAGCCTGGGTGACAAAGTGAGACCCTGTCTCAAAAAAAAAAAAAAAAAAAAAAAAGAAGGTAGGTAGACACAACATTCAAATGGGAATTTCCTTCTCTCACCATGAAATCTACAATCCTCTCTGCACCCAACCTCCTCTTCTTCTGACTTCTCACATGGAGGAACTGTCCCTCCTAATATTAAAGACCAGTCCCTCTATTTTGGCATTTGGCCCCTCTCATCTACCCAAAAGCTTTGCTTCTTAGGTGACTCTCATGTCTCCTGCATCACCAGTTTCTCCTCTTTGAGCCCATTCTCATCATCACATGCATGTGCTCTATTATATATCATCTCTTTTTTTTTTTGGAGTTGGAGTTTTGCTCTTGTTGCCTAGGCTGGAGTGCAATGGTGCGGTCTTGGCTCACTGCAACCTCCACCTCCTGGATTCAAGCGATTCTTCTGCCTCAGCCTCCCAAGATGGGATTATAGGCACCTGCCAACACGCCCGGCTAATTTTTGTATTTTTAGTAGAGATGGGATTTCACCATGTTGGCCAGGCTTGTCTCGAACTTCTGACCTTAGGTGATCCACCCCCCGCCTTGGCCTCCCAAAGTGCTGGGATTACAGGTGTGAGCCACCAGGCCTGGTCGATATACCATCTTTAAGAGCTCCCTTGGCCGGGCGCGGTGGCTCAAGCCTGTAATCCCAGCACTTTGGGAGGCCGAGGCGGGTGGATCACGAGGTCAGGAGATCGAGACCGTCCTGGCTAACATGGTGAAACCTCGTCTCTACTAAAAATACAAAAAACTAGCCGGGCGTGGTGGCGGGCGCCTGTAGTCCCAGCTACTCGGAGGCTGAGGCGGGAGAATGGCGTGAACCCGGGAGGTGGAGCTTGCAGTGAGCCGAGATCGCGCCACTGCACTCCAGCCTGGGCGACAGAGCGAGACTCCGTCTCAAAAAAAAAAAAAAAAAAAAGAGCTCCCTTGAATACCATGAGCTCTTCCTACTACTGCCTATTTCTCTGCTCCTCTCATGCAAACCTTCTCCAGATGTAAGCTACATATTACTCTCTCCACTTCATCTCCCACTCTTCAACCAACTGCAGCTAGCTTCATACCACTCCATAGAACCTATTCTTGTCAAAGTCACCAAAGATGTCATGTCAAATCCAACAGACAGGTTTTTTTTCTTTTTTCCTCATCCTACTTGTCCTTTCAGTAGCATCTGGCAATCAACAATCCCTCCTAGAAACACGTTTGTTTCTTCTCAGTCTCCTTTGCTGACATCTAAATGTTGAAGTTCTCTGAGCTTGTAGAACGAACTGCCTCCTTATCATCTATCTCCACTGGATTATCTCACAAGCACCTCAAATTGAACATGTCTAAAACAGAAATCTTGATATTCTTCCCCAAGTCCTTCCCTCCTCTCACCTTCTCCCATCTGTATAACCAGTAGTTACTGAACTAGAAAACTGAGAATCATCTCTTCTATCACCTCCTTTACACTCAACTTATTATAGAGTGCTATTGGTTCTACCTCTAAAATTTATCCTGAATTTGTCCATATCTCTCTGTCTCCACTATCTCTAATCTACACCAAACCACCATTGTCTCTTGTTTGAACTTTTTTTTTTTTTTTTTTGAGATGGAGTCTCACTCTGTTGCCCAGGCTGGAGTGCAGTGGCGCAATCTCGGCTCACTGCAACCTCTGCCTCCCAGGTTCAAGCGATTCTCCTGCCTCAGGCTCCTGAGTAGCTGGGATTATAGGTGTGCACCACTACTCCTGGCTAATTTTTTTTTTTTTTTTTTTTTTTTTTTTTGTATTTTTAGTAGAGATGGGGTTTCACCATTTTGGCCAGGCTGGTTTCAAACTCCTGACCTCAGGTGATCCACCCGCCTCAGCCTCCCGAAGTGCTGTGATTATGGGCATGAGTCACCGTGCCTGGCTTGTTTCAACTATTATAGTAGCTTCCCAGTGGTCTCTCTGCTTCTACATACGCCCTTCTATAATTCCTTCTCCATATAATAGCCAAAGTGATCTTTCAAAAATAAAAGTCAGATGTCTTCATTCCCTGGCATAGAAGATTTTCCATTGTATTTAAAATAAAATTCAAACTTCTTGCCTGCCTGTGGCATTCGCCTCATCTCCTGTAGCTCTTTCCCTCTCATACTAAGCACTATCACCCTGGCCTTTGTGTTTGCTCTTTCCTTTTCTTGGAACCTTCTTTCTCTGGCTCTACATCTGAGCACACCTTAAATGTTTTTGTTTGTTTGTTTGTTTTGAGATGGACTCTTGTTCTGTCACCCAGGCTGGAGTGCAGTGGCTTGATCCTAGCTCACTGCAACCTCTGCCTCCCAGGTTCAAGTGATTCTCCCGCCTCAGCCTTCCCAGTAGCTGAGATTACAGGCACAGGCCACCATGCCTGGCTAATTTTTGTATTTTTAGTAGAGATGGGGTTTCACCATGCCGGCTAGGTTGGTCTCAAACTCCTGACCTCATACGATCCACCCACCTTGGCCTCCCAAAGTGTTGGGATTACAGGCTTGAGCCACTGCGCCCGGCCTACCTTAAATGTTATATCCTCAGAAGTGCCTTCCCTGACCACCCTCCCTCCACCTTTATCCTCACTCAAATATAAGTCCTATGGAAGCAGAGCCTTTGTCTGTCTTATTGGCTCCCCAGTGCTTAGCACATAGTCAGCATTCAATCAATATTTAAAGAATGAGTGAATAAATTAGGCAGTTTCTCTGAGGATCTGAGTACAACATATCTAGGTGTAAAGATGGAGTCTGGTGGTGTAAAAGGTAAAATGCAGTGGACAATTGAGATTATTTTATTCAGGCTATTGCAATAGGGAGACCATACACTATTGAGAAGCATCTCAAAGAAAAGGAAGGGGACTGGAATTTTATGGAGGCAAGTAGACAAGGGTTGACAATCTAGGAGTCTTTTGGGGCAATGAGGAAGGATAAAGACAGGTCTTTTCTGAGTCATTGAGGAAAGGTGAAGGTGAGTCTTATCTTGGCCTATGTGGGAGTAGAGAGGTCCTCTGTGGTGAGCCCTTTCTGGAGAGCAAAAGGGTGGGGGATTTTTCTTTTTTTCTTATTTTATTTTATTTATTTTTTGAGACAGAGTCTCACTCTGTCACCCAGGCTGGAGTGCAGTGGCATGATCTTGGCTCACTGCAGCCTCCACCTCTCTGGTTCAAGTGATTCTCCTGCCTCAGCCTTTCGAGTAGCTAGGACTGCAGGTGCATGCCACCAGGCCCAGCTAATTTTTTCTATTTTTAGTAGAGATGGGGTTTCACCATGTTGGCCAGGCTGATCTCGAACCTCAAGTGATCGCCTGCCTCGGCCTCCCAAAGTGTTGGGATTACAGGCGTCAGCCACCATGCCCAACCTATTTTTTATTTTTATTAATCATTTATCTTTGTTTTGTTTTGTTTTGTTTTCAGATACAGACCTATAGAAGGGTTGGGGAATTTTTTGACCATGGCTGATTTCCAGGAATACAGGGTTCAGATAAGTTTCAACATTGTCAGTGGTTATCTCAGTTTCCCGATAGGGGCTTCTTCTAGAGATTTCAACCTGGGGTATCAGTTTGGGGGCCTATTCTAGGCACTCACTCTGGAGGCCTATACTTGGGTTCAATCTGAGCAACCTGAGTGACCACTAAGGGCTGTTATTGTAGATCAGTTAGTCTGAGGTCCTAGCCTGAAGGACTCAATTTGTGACTTCAGTTTGGCAGATCAGTTTCAGAGAACTCTACCTGGGAATTTTAGTCTGTAGAACTCAGTTTGGAGGCTCTGACTGCGAGGGGTACTCTATCTGCTAGGCACAGTCAAGGGGCTCATTCTGGATATGACAGGTTGGTGCTCCATCCAAGGTTCATTCTAAGGTTGGTAGTATGACTTTCTTCTGCAGAGCTCAGAGTATTGCTTTAGCATGGGGATCTGAAACTTAATTCTGCAAACTGAGTCTGTTATACTCAGCTTGGGGAGCTTCTTCAGGGAACTCTGGGGAAATCATTTTAGGGGTTTGGTCTAGAAACTGTTTGGGCCACCTGCTTTTTGGTAGTCTGTTCAGAGGCTCAGGCACTGGTATACCTGAGATCAATCTCATTGTATTAGTCAATCAGGAGCTCTGTCTAGATCACTCACTGTTGGATGCTCAGCATAGGCATTCAGACTCTTTTGTTTTGTTTTGTTTTGTTTTGAGACGGAGTCTCGCTCTGTCACCCAGGCTGGAGTGCAGTGGAACGATCTTGGCTCACAGCAACCCCCGCCTCCCAGGTTCAAGTGATTCTCCTGCCTCAGCCTCTTAAGTACCTGGGATTACAGGTGCACACTACCACGCCTGGCTAATTTTTGTATTTTTAGTAGAGACGGGGTTTCACCATGCTGGCCAGGCTGGCTTGAACTCCGGACCACAAATGATCTGCCCGCCTCGGCCTCCCAAAGTGCTGGGATTACAGGCGTGAGCCACCGCGCCCAGTGGCATTCAAACTCCTCAGAGAAGTCTGGGAGTTCCGAGTGAGTTCTGAGTGAGCTCAGGCATTGACTCACTCAAGAGGGCTCAGCTGGCATCAGATGTGATTGCACATAACAAAGAGACAACAAATAAGGATGGCTTAAACAAGATAGAAACCTCTATTTTTCTATTTTTCTTTTCTTTTCTTTTCTTTTTTTTTTTGTTTTGTTTTGTTTGAGACAGAGTTTCACTCTGTTTCAATCATTGCTCTCTGCAGCCTAGACCTCCTGGGCTCAAGCAATCCTCCCACCTCAGCCTCCAGAGTAGCTGGGACTATAACCATGTGCCATGCCGGTAAATTAGTCATATCTGCTTATTATTTTTATTTTTATTTTTTGTAGAGACAGGGTCTCCCTGTTGCCCAGGCTGGTCTCAAACTCCTGGGCTCAAGTGATCCTCCCACCTTGGCCTCCCAAAGTGCTGGGATTACAGGTATGAGCCATCGAATCTGGTTCAAACCTTTTATTTCTCTTATGTGAAAGCAGTCCTGGCCGGACGTGGTGGCTCACACCTGTAATCCCAGCACTTTGGCAGGCCAAGGCGGGGGTGGATCACAAGGTCAAGAGATCGAGACCATCTTGGCTAATATGGTGAAACCCCGTCTCTACTACAAATACAAAAATTAGCCAGGTGTGGTGGCATGTGCCTGTAATATCAGCTACTCAGGAGGCTGAGGCAGGAGAATCGCTTGAACCCAGGAGGTGGAGGTTGCAGTGAGCCCGGATTACGCCACTGCACTCCAGCCTGGCAACAGAGTGAGACTCTGTCTCGGGGGGAAAAAAAAAAAAAAAGCAGTCCTAAGAAACTGCTCCTTTCTTCCATTAAAAAGAATTTTTTTTCAGATAGGGTCTCTGTTGCCCAGGCTGGAGTGCAGTGGCAAGATCACGACTCACTGCAGCCTCGAACTCCCTGACTCAAGCACTCCTTCCACCTCAGCCTCCCAAGTGTAGCTGGGACTATAGGAGTGCGCCACCATGCCCAGCTAATTTTTTGATTTTCTGTAGACAGGGTCCCACCACGTTGCCTAGGCTGGTTTTGAACTCCTGGGCTCAAGCAATTATCCAGGATTCTTTGAGCCAAAGTTGCCAAAGTATCCCTGCTACACTCAGTTATTGGTAGTTTTTGGCACTCAGCTGATGATGGCAAGCAATGTCTGCGCAAATACGGGGGTGGATTTCAGTACAGCAGCTGGGGCCTTTGATTAATTTCATTCCCTGTAGCTTAAGGTCTGTGAGATGAAATCTCATGGCTACCATAGGTGCATACCGGCGGTTCTCTCTGAGTATTCCGTCTAGGGCTCATTTTGGGCTTTTTTTTTTTTGAGATGGAGTCTCACTCTGTCACCCAGGCTGGAGTGCAGTGGCACGATCTCGGCTCACTGCAACCTCTGCCTCCCGGGTTCAAGCAATTCTCCTGCCTCAGCCTCCCAAGAAGCTGGAACTACAGGCACCTGCCACCACGCCTGGCTAAGTTTTGTATTTTTAGTAGAGATGGGTTTTCACCATGTTGGCCAGGCTGGTCTCGAACTCCTGACCTCAAGTGATCTGCCCGCCTCGGCCTCGCAAAGTGCTCGGATTACAGGCATGAACCACTGCACCCGACCTTGGGCATGTTATTTCCAGGTTCAGACATTAGGTTTTCAGTCTGAGGGAAGCTGTTTCAGAACATGGGCTCAGTCTACACTTTCAGCGGGGAGGACGAGTTTGTGGCTTTAGTATGTGATGGGTCCTTCTGGGAACTCACCCTGGGCCCACTTGCAGGATATCAGTCCCAGTCCCCATACTCCTTCAAGGAGCTAAGTTTGGGGACTCAGTCCCATGGCTCTACCTAGAGGCTCATTATGGGCATTATGAGGACATGACTTTAAGGTTGAGGGTTTGCATGTTGATGGTTCACTCTTTTTTTTTTTTTTTTGAGACAGGGATCTGGCTCTGTCACCCATGCTGGAGTGCAGTGCTGCCACCTCTGCTCACTGCAACCTCCGCCTCCTGGGGTCAAGCTGATCCTCCAACCTCAGCCTCCAGGGTAGCTTGGAGACCACAGGCATGTCCCACCATGTCCTGCTAATTTTTGTATTTTTTTCAGAGACAGGGTTTTGCCATGTTGCCCAGGCTCGTCTCAAACTCCTGGACTCAAGGAATCTGCCCAGATGGTTCGCTCTTGAGACACTCATTCTAGTGTTTCAGTTGGGAGAAGATTTGATATGGGAGCCTGATATTTTGTCTGACATATGACTAAGCCTCTCACTGAGTAAGTGCCAGTTTCAGAGCTCAGTCTGCTCAGGTACTGGAAGCCCAGTCTGGAGATTTTAGCCTGAGGTCAAGCCTAGGAGATATGGATGTGATGGCCTCACCTAGGGATGTCTGTCTGGTGGGCTCTGTCTTGGGATCCCAGGCTTGGTCCTAATCTGAAATTTTCTTTTCTTTTCTTTTTTGAGACAAAGTCTCACTCTGTTGCCCAAGCTAGAGTGCAGTGGTGTGATCTCGGCTTACTGCAACCTCCACCTCCCGGGTTCAAGAGATTCTCCTGCCTCAGCCTCCTGAGTAGCTGGAACTACAGGCACGCACCACCACGCCCGGCTAATTTTTGTATTTTTAGTAGAGACAGGGTTTCACTATGTTGGCCAGGCTGGTCTTGAACTCCTGACCCCGTGATCTACCCGCCTTGGCCTCCCAAAGTGCTGGGATTACAGGCGTGAGCCACTGCACCCGGCTGAAATTTTCTATCTGGAAGCATCCTCTGCACATTCAATGTGGTGGTTCAACCTGCATTTTAATCTTGTAGCTCAGCCTGAGGTGTCATACTGAGAGCTGAGTTTGGGATACATGGACTTATAAAGCATTATGCATAGAATTTTGGGGTGTCTGTATCTTTCTTCCCTCCCTCCCTCCCTTCCTTCCTTATTTTTAATTTTTTAATTTTTATGGATTCTCACTCTGTTGCCCAGGCTGGAGTGCAGTGGTGCCATGTCAGCTCACTGCAACCTCTGCCTCCGAGTTCAAGAAATTCCCCTGCTTCAGCCTCCTGAGTAGAGTAGCTGGGACTACAGCTGTGCACCACCATGCCCGGCTAATTTCTGTATTTTTAGTAGAGACAGGGTTTCGGCATTTTAGTCAGGCTGGTCTCGCACTCCTGACCTCAGGTGATCGCCTGCCTTGGCCTCCCGAAGTGCTGGGAGTATAGGCATGAGCCACCGTACCTGGCCTGATTGCAATTTTAAAATTGGGAAACAAATAATGCAATTTGGAATGGTGTTTTTGTAATATTTTGATAACTGTATTTTAACATACTTGACTTCCTTTGTGAACCTATATTTTATTGTATGCATTTAGAAACATTATTCTGGGCTAGGCTCATGCCTGTATTCCCAGCACTTTCGGAGGCTGAGGGAGGATTACTTAAGCCCAGGAGTTTGAGACCAGCCTGAGCAACATAGTAAGAACCCGGTCTCTGCAAAAGAATTTTTTTTTTTTTTGGAGACGGAATCTGGCTCTGTGGCCCGGGCTGGAGTGCAGTGGCACGATCTCGGCTCACTGAAACCTCCACCTCCCGAGTTCAAGCGATTCTCCTGCCTCAGAAATTTTAAAATAAAATAAAAACATTCTGTGAAGAGTTATATTGACTTTACCAGATTGCCAATGGGGGTTCAAGTCACAAAAAAGGTGAAGACGTTTGGTACTTAGGATACTCGGCCTTGGACTTCAGTCTCAAAGCTAAATCTCAGGGTTCATTCAGAGGCCTTGGTTTGTTACATCCCGGAGAGGGACTCCAAGTGTGGGGATATCTAGCAGGCCTATTCTCTCTGTGTATGTTTGAGGCCTCAGACTGTGGGAACTTGAACTGAGGTTTTCAATATCTTCATTTGGGCCTCTCTGAACTCAATCTATGTTGCTGACTCTACAAAAAAATGAGTCTCTGGAGCTACTGAGGAGGCTATGCCCCTGAGGTTCTCAGTCTGGAACTACTCTAATTATCATCACATACCATGTTGCTTCCTGCCTCTGTGTATTTGCACACATTTTTTCCCCTGCACAGAAGGCTCTTTCCTCCTTTCAGTAACACCTTCCACCCCCATACACACACACTCCCCATCACCCAGCAAAATTCTACTCAAACTTTAAAAATCAGCACATGTGTCATCTCCTCCGAGAGGCCTGCCACAACCCCCAAGGCTGGGTCAGGGACCCTCTGCTGAACTCCCATGAGTCCCTGTGCTCCTTTCTCCCTGGGCATTGCACAGAGAGAGATTTATTGTAGAACTAATCAGTCTTAAGCCTCAGGGCCCCACACTTGCACAGGCCACTTCCAGGTCTTTGGTTATTGAGCCTGGTCTATTTAAAGAGTGTTTAAGATTTGTCACTGAGCAAGAGAAGTTAAAATAACCTGAAATCTTACAGCTCACATGTAAAAGAAACTAGAAATTTTCCCAAGTTTGACAAAAAGCTTAAAATGTACATTACTAATAATGAGTTGTGAAATTGAAACTTTTCTAAAATACCAATAATAAAAAATTTTACTCAAGTGAATTGAAATCAATTGAATTCTTTGTGTTCTCTCTAGAAAATATAAAATACTTGTCATATGAAGAGTTCTATAAACTCTTTGATATCAAAAAATGTAGAAAAATTAGTAGAGAGGTGAATCAGGTAATTAATAAGAGTATTTTATTTTGGCCGGGCATGGTGACTCACGCCTGTAATCCCAGCACTTTGGGATGCTGAGGCAGGCCGCTCACCTGAGGTCAGGAGTTTGAGAACAACCTAGCCAACATGGTGAAACCTTGCCTCTACAAAACAAAAACAAAATAACATTTTATTTTTCTGGGTTAGAAGATGTTTGTGACATTTTTCAGTTTTTAAAAATTTGTAATTTGTAAATTAGATTTCTAATTTTAAGGAAATACTTTCATCAATAAATCAACAAATAAGTAAAGTGTGCAATTCAATGGCTTTTAGTATAGTTTCTTCTGATTTGCTCCTTGGCTTTCTCCTTAGCTTTCTCACTGTGTGTTCACATAGTTGTCCCAGTGTATACACCTCTCTGGTGTCCCTCTTTGCCTGTGTCCTCATCTCCTCTTATTATTATATTTTGTTGTTTTTTTGTTTTTGAGACGGGGCTTGTTCTGTTGTTCATGCTGGAGTGCAGTGGTACAATCATGGCTCACGGCAGCCTCAATCTCCTGGACTCAAGTGATCCTCCCTCCTCAGCCTCCTGAGTAACTGGGACTATAGCCATCATACCCAGCTAATTAAAACATTTTTTTTTTTTTGTAGAGATGGGGGTCTTGCTTCGTTGCACAGGATGGTCTTGAACTCCTGGCCTCAAGCAATCTGAGCCATTGCACCGAGTTCTAATCTCCCTTTCTTTATAAGGACATCAGTCATAATGGATTAGGGTCCACCCATACAACCTCATTTTACCTTAATTACCTTTTTAAAGGCTCTATCTCCCAATACGGTCACATTCTGAGGTACTGGGGATTAGGGTTTCTACATATGAATTTGGGGGGTGGTGGACACAATTTAGCTCATAACAGCAACCATTACCTCATCTAATTTTTAGAACACTTTCAACACCCCCAAAAGTAGCCCTGAAGCCATTCAGAAGTCACACTCTATTCTTTCCCCATCCAAGCCCTGGGCAACCATTCATCTGTTTTCTGTCTCTATAGATTTACCTATTCTGTATATTTCATATAAATGGTATCATACAATATGTGGTCTTTTTTGACTGGTCGGTAATTATACGTCCTCTTTCATTCCTGATTTCAGTAATTTGAGTCTTCTTTCTTTTATTTCTTCCTCAGTCTAGCTAAAGGTTTGTAAATTTTGTTGATCTTTTCAAATAACTGACTTGGCCAGGTGCAGTTGCTCACGCCTGTAATCCCAGGATTTTGAGAGGCGAGGCAGGTGGATCGCTTGAAACCAGGAGTTCAAGACCAGCCTGGGCAACAAAGTGAGACACCTCCTCCCAACACACACACACACACACACACACACACACACACACACACACACACACACACTACCCAGGCAGGGTGGCCTATTCCTGTAGTCCCAGCTAATCAGGAGGCGGAGGCAGGAGGGTCCTTTGAGCCCAGGAGTTTGAGGCTGCAGTGAGCAATGTTTGTGCCATTGCATTCCAGCCTGGGCAACAAAAAAAGACTTCATCTCTAAAAAACAATAACCACCCAGGTCCGGTGACTCACTCCTCTAATCCAAACACTTGGGAAGGCTGAGGTGGGCAGATCACTTGAGGTCAGGAGTTCGAGACCAGCCTGGTCAACATGGTGTAACCCTGTCTCTACTAAAAATACAAAAAGTTTTAGTAGAGGGGCATGGTGGCATGTGCCTGTAATCCCAGTGACTCTGGAGGTTGAGGCAGGAGACTCTTTTGAACGTGGGAGAGGTTGTAGTGAGCTGAGATTGCACCACTGCACTTCAGCCTGGGTGACAGTGCCAGACTCCATCTAAAAACAAACAAACAAACAAACAAACAAAAACAACAACTGACTTTTGGTTTCACTGTTTTTTCTTTTCTCTATTGTTTTTCAATTCTCTATTTCATTTATTTCTGTTCTCATATTTATTATCTCCTTTCTTATGCTTGCCTTGGGATTACTTTGCTCTTCTTTTTCTGGTTTCGTGAAGTGGGAGCATAGGTTATTAATTTGATATCATTCTTTCATTTTTATTTTTTTGAGGCAGGGTCTTGCTCTGTCCCCCATGCTGGAGTGCAGTGGCACAATCACGGCTCACTGCAGGCTTGAACTCCCAGGCTCAAACCATCCTCTCACCTCAGCCTCCTGAGTGGCTGGTACTACACGCATATGCCACAATGCTTATCTAATTTTGTTTGTTTGTTTGAGACAGAGTCTCACTGTGTCACCCAGGCTGGAGTGCAGTGGAGTGATCTCAGCTCACTACAACCTCTGCCTCCCGGGTTCAAGCGATTCTCGTGCTTCAGCCTCCCAAGTAGCTGGGATTGCAGGTGTGTGTCACCATGCCCGGCTAACTTTTGCATTTTTAGTAGAGACAGGGTTTGTCCATATTGGCCATGCTGGTCTCAAACTCCTGATCTCAGGTGATCTGCCCGCGCAAAGTACGGGAATTATAGGTGTGAGCCACCATGCCTGGCCTAGTTTTCAAATTTATTTATTTATTTATTTAGAGACAGAGCCTCACTCTGTCTCCCAGGCTGCAGTGCAACAGCACCATCTCAGCTCACTGCAACCTCCACCTCCCAGGTTCAAGCCATTCTCCTGCCTCAGCCTCCCAAGTAGCTGGGATTACAGGTGCTTGCCACCACACCCGGCTAATTGTTGTATTTTTAGTAGAGATGGGGTTTCACCATGTTGGCCAGGCTGGTCTCAAACTCCTGACCTCAAGTGATCTGCCCGCCTCGGCCTCCCAAAGTGCTGTGATTACAAGCGTGAGCCACCACACCTGGCCTAATTTTTAAAATTGTTTTTAGAGATGGGGGTCTCACTATGTTGCCCATGCTGGTCTCGAACTCCTGAGCTCAAGTCATCCTCCCACATTAACCTCCCAAAGTGCTGGGATTACAGGCATGAGCCACCATGTCCGGCTCTTCTTTTTAAATATGCATGTTTACAACTAAAGATTTCCCTCTAAGTGTTGCTTTAGCTGCATCTCATGCATTTTGTTTTCATTCATTTAAAAGTGTTTTCTAATTTTCTTTGTGATTTTTTTTCTTTGACCCATTTGTTGCTTAGCAGTGTGTTAATTTCCACATGTTTGTGAATTTTGTAAGTTTATTTTTACTGATTTTTAACTTCTTTCCATTGTGGTCAGACAACATACTTTGTATGTTCAATCCTGTTAAATCTATTGAGGCCTACTGTATGGCCTAGTGTATGATCTGTTCTGGAGAATGTTCTTGTGCACTTCAGAAAAACGTACAGTTATCCCTGGGTATCTGTGGGAGACTGGTTCCACGACCTCCGGAGAACACCAAAATTCATGGATGCTCAAGTCTCTGATATAAAATGACATAGTATTTGCGTATAACCTATGAATATCCTACTGTGTGCTTTAAATTATTTCCAGGTGTGACTCACGCCTATAAATAATCCCAGCAATTTGGGAGGCCGAGGCAAGTGGATTAAGCCCAGGAGTTCGAGACCAGCCTGGGCAACATGGCGAAACCTGTCTCTACTAAAAACACAAAAATTAGCCGGGAGTGGTGGTGGGCACCTGTAATCTCAGATACTCCGGAGGCTGAGGCACGAGAATTGCTTGAAACCGGGAGGTGGAGGTTGCAGTCAGCCGAGATGGCGCCACTGCACTCCAGCCTGGGCCACGGAGTGACACTCAGTCTCAAAAATAAATAAATAAAAATAAAAATAAATAAATAAATAAATAAATAATTTCCAGGTTACTTATAATGCCTAATAAAGTGTAAATGCTATGTATATAGTTGTTATACTGTATTGTTTAGGGGAATAATATCAAGAAAAAAGTATGTACATGTTCAGTGCAGATGCAATTTTTTTCCTGAATATTTTCCATCTGAGGTTGGTTGAATTCACGGATGTGGACTGCCCCCCATAGGGAGAGCTAATTGTATTTTACTGTTGTTCGTCGCAGTATTCTATGCAGATGTTAAGATGCTTTTTTAAAATGCAGAGTTTTAAGGCTATACTCACTGAGTCCTCTGCCCCAGGGCCTAGAATCTGTATCTGTAATAAGTTCCCCACATATTTCCTCCGCAGTACCCACGGATCCGGAAACCATGACCCCACACGTCCTTCAGGTCTGGTGTCCTTTGATTGAAGTGAGTGACTCTGGTGGTGTCATTGATCGCTCTGACAGATTTTTCTTTTGCTCTAGTCTTGCTGCCAGGTCTGCGGAAAAGAGAATCCTGTGTTCTCAGGCTCGGCTTGCGTCTCATTCAGCCTGGGCCGAGCTACGGAGGGATTGGGCCGCCGGGACGTCACGTGGACCGGGGCCGGATAATGGCGGGCGCTGCAGAAGATGCGCGAGCTCTTTTCCGGGCTGGGGTCTGCGCGGCCCTGGAGGCCTGGCCGGCCTTGCAGGTCAGTGGGGCCAGGGCAAGGTCAAGGTTAGGGCCAGGGGCAGAACAGGAGTTGGTTGGGCTAGGTGCCTGAGGCTTGGCTAGGCGGCGTAAGAGGAGTTGGCTGGGCGGCGTAAGCGGCCTCCAGGCAACTCCAAGTCTGCTCCCAAGTTGACGTGATGGGCTTGGACCTGTGTTTACAGATCGCTGTGGAGAATGGCTTCGGGGGTGTGCACAGCCAGGAGAAGGCCAAGTGGCTGGGGGGTGCAGTGGAGGATTACTTCATGCGCAATGGTGAGTGAATGTGAGGCGCTGCGACCCGCCTGTGTGGGGGTGTGGAGAGGAGCCCCATCCCGCAGAGCCTGCATTTCCTCTCGAGCAGTTGTGGATTGTTACCTAAAGGCGAGGTGGAATGAATTCAGTTTTTGGAGTCAGAATCCTGGATTCCAGTGCTTTACGGGCTGTGCCACTGACTCGTGGGATTACTCTGGACAAGGCAATTTACCTCCCTGAGACTCCGTTTCCTTGTTCCTAAAATGCGTATAAAAGTATCCACCACAGCGCTGTACAGTAGAAATATTATGCTAGTCACATGTAATTTAAATTTTTTAGTAGCCACTTTAATAAAGCAAAAAGCAGATGAAACCAATGTTAGTAAACTCATTGTATACGAAATATTTCAACATGTAATCAGTATAAAACATTGAGATATTTTACATTTTTTAGTATTGTTTTCAAAATCTGGTATTTTACAGTTTTAGCACATTTCGATTTGGCCTAGCCATATTTCAAGCCCTCAGTAACCACCTGTGGCTGTTTGGACAGCAAAGATCTTCACTGTAGGCTTGTCTTGAGGGATATACAAGAACAAGAGGCCCAGTAGAGGGCCTGTTGCATAGTATGGTTTTAAAAAAAGCCTTCATTCAATTTCTAGCTTTGGAGATGACATTAGGCACAGTCATCTCTCTCAAGAAAGTATACTATCCAGTGAGGATCCACACACGTAAATAGTTACAACATTGATAGATTTTCTGATAAAGAGGAGCTCAGTGTGCATGGGGTAACAGGCTGGGGAGACAGGTTCTCAGTGGAGGTGGTGAATTGGGCTGGATCTTAATGAGAAGGAGTTAACTAGGTGGGAGAAGCAGAGAGACAGCAATACTCAAGTTCTGTGGCATGAGGGTATAATGTGTTATATTTGGAAAGTAGCAGGGAGCTCAGTATTGGAGTATGGGTGTGTGTGCATGGGGGTGGGTGGAGGAGTGGTAGAGAATGAAGCTGGGGTATGGGAAGCCCCCCTGAAAAGCATAAGACATGGAAGCCCTTATGTGCCTTTGATTTTATCATTTAGGCCAGTGTTTGCCAAAATTCATGCTAACTAGTCCTGTTAGATGTTCAGTGAAGAAGCTTCTCCAGTCACGTTATGTAAGAAAAACTCTTTTCTTCTGCTCCCACTGAAAAGTCTCAACACTCATGAACATATTAAAGGCTTGGGTAAGAATAAGAACCACTAAAAAACCTGTTTGCTTTTGTTTCTCATTAGCTTTCTATGGATAGTCCCTTAAGACCCAGCAGAACAGATATTTCTCAAAGGCAAACTATGAAACACTGCAGTAGGTGGTAAAAATTCGTGGGCAGGTTCTAAGGTGAGAAATAGGGTGGGATTTGCTGGCTAGAAAGTTCAGGAAGTAATCAGTATGAAGCATAGCCTGGAGAGGGAAAGACTGATGAGAATGCTGTTTTTGTCTGGACACTGATGAGGCCTGAAGTAGGACAGTGGCAACAGGCATGGAAAAGAAGGGGTGGAATAGGGCCTTGGAGATTGGTTGGCTGTAGACAGGGAGGGAAAAAGAGGCAAGTTCCTGGTTTGAGTTGATGGGTGGATTAGGTGTCTTTTCACGGAGTAGAGGAACCCTGGAGGATGCGAAGCAGGTTCAAAGAGTAAGGTGATGAGTCTGGCTTTGGATATGGAGGATTTGCGGCATCTGTGAAATGTTCAGGCACAGAGTAGTCTCAGTTGGAGATAAATTTGGGGGATATTAAGTTTGAGTGGTAGGCAAAGCCAAGAGTGTGGATGAGCTCTCCCAGGGAAAGCACATAGAGGGGAGAGGGCTAGGAGCTTTGTGGAAGACTTTCTTGAGATACTCTCTAATTCAGAAAAAGTAGAGCATAGGCCCATGGGTAACTGAAGCCCAGAGAGGAAGGTGGCTCAGTCAGAGTCACACAGTAGGATGTCAGTGTCAAGGCTATGGTGATTTCATCATTGGAATTACTATGTCCATTTCTTCTTAACTATCCCATTGGTCTGTGGCTTCTTTTTATCAGTGGAACCACAGTTGTGAAGGTTCTCTACACTTCAAAAACTTCAGCTTTTACATGACACAAATTAACATGGATTATGGATCTTCACTGTGCTAGGCATTGTGTTGGATGGTTCCTCCTAACAGACCTTTGAGGAGGCCACCATTAGCCCCACTTTACAGATGAGAAAACTGAGGCTCAGAAAGAAGTAGCTTGCTCAAGGTCTCATAGAGGGAAGGCTAGTTAGAATAGGCCAGATGAAAGAGGGTGAGTGTAGGGCTAGGAGTTGTGGAAAGAGGCCTTGGTAGGAAGAGATTGGAAATGAGGTATTAATATTTAGTGGTTCTTTAAAAACTTATGTTAAAACCCGGAATGCAGAACACTTTAGCAGATAAAAGGCAGGATGGAAGAGATTGGAAATGAGGTATTAATATTTAGTGGTTCTTAAAAAATTATGTTAAAACCTGGAATGCAGAACACTTCAGCAGATAAAAGGCTTACTGTGCCTTTACCCACCCAAGTTGCAGATCCACCAAGTAGATATTGAAGAGCAGTGGGCAGGGGTGATGAAGTTGGCTGGTCTTTGACTCAAGGGCCCTGTCCTTTTCTACTTAGCTGACTTGGAGCTAGATGAGGTGGAAGACTTCCTTGGAGAGCTGTTGACCAATGAGTTTGATACAGTCGTGGAAGATGGGAGTCTGCCCCAGGTGAGCTTACCATGGGCACAACTGCAGTCTCCCTACCTGCAGTCTTTCTTCTCCCCAACTGTCTGTTTTGGGCCAAAACTCTTGACTGTGACTCTCTGTTGCCTAGAGGAACAAGTGTGGCCTTTCCAAACCCTGCCTTCTTTTATTTCTTTCTATACATCATTCCCATCCAGGCCTGTTCCTCACCCCCATCCCAAGGGCAGGTCAGGCCAGTCCAGATCCATTTTGGCTCCCCAATAAGATTACCTGCCCTTTTACATCTTCTTTCTTTCAAAGCCCAGTTCTAGAGCCTTCCCTGCTAGTTAGGCCCTCTTTTGCTGCTTTAGGCCCTCATGTCATGCGTTAGGCCCTCATTTGAGCCCTTCATATGTGGTTGCTTCATTGGTTAATTCCTTGGGGAGGAAAGAGCCCTGTTCTCTTCTGGAAATATCCAACCTACTCCCGACTGTTGCTTCAAAATGGGCTGTTTGTATAGTAGATTCTCTGGAAAATCCAAACTGGTTGAATATTTTCTTGGTAGGTGAGCCAGCAACTGCAGACCATGTTCCACCACTTCCAGAGGGGTGACGGGGCTGCTCTGAGGGAGATGGCCTCTCGCATCACTCAAAGAAAATGCAAGGTCACAGCCACTGCACTTAAGACAGCTAAAGAGACTGATGAGGATGAAGATGATGTGGACAGTGTGGAAGAGATGGAGGTGAAGTGGGTGCCCCCTGGGTTGGGGATGCAGATGTTTTCAATTTTCTGGGAGAGCAGCTAGATTCACAGGGAAGTGATAAGGGGATGGTGGTGGTTGGTGATAGTAGTGGTATCCAAAGAGGGCAGGGAAGTTTCCTAAAGTTACACAGCCAATCCTGGAAAAACTGGAGCAGAGCCTGGGTCTCCAGTGGCCAGTGTATTCAGCTCTCTTTTAAATCTCCCCTCCAGGTCACAGCTACGAATGATGGGGCTGCTACAGATGGGGTCTGCTCCCAGCCTGAACCCTCTGATCCAGACGCTCAGACTATTAAGGAAGAGGATATAGTGGAAGATGGCTGGACCATTGTCCGGAGAAAAAAATGAGTGGGCATGGTTGGAAATGGCTTTGGGCCCTTATTTGCTAGTTCTGAGAGTTGTCTGTAGGGTTTTTTTTTTTTTTGAGGATTGTAGACCTGTGGACTGGTTGCCCCATCTCTACCCTCTCCCCTGTTCCCCTGTCTAGCTCCCTCCAGGGCAAGGAAACCCTAGGGTCCTTGGTCTTGGGGGTGGGGGGACCTTGTCCAGCACATTCCCTTGGGCCTTTAGTTAACATCTGAGTGACGAAGCCGGGTTCCCCAGTACAGTGTCTTTTGGGTGCAGTCATTGTGAGGAAGGGGATGAGTGAGTGTGGGTGTGGCTGGAGGAGGATCTAGATGCCAGTGGACGGTGGGCAGGTGGATTTGGGGAGGACAGGACCAGCAGCAGCAGCAGTACTCAGTGATAGGGAGCTGGCTGGGTCAGGAATGTGAGATGAACATGCAAGTGGAAGGGAGAATAGGTGAAGATGTGAACGAAAGTAGCTCTGGAGCCTTTCCCTTACCCCACCCCCCACACACGCAACAACTCTGTACCCCTGCCCAGAACTTGGAACCTCCCAGGAATGCTGCCTTCCTGCAGCCCAGCCTCCAGCCCTGGGTTCCCTCAGGAATTCGAAGACCTTGGCTAGGTGGTGAGCTTGGAAGGGCTGGGCTTTGTTTTCTGTCTCCTGTAACCTCTTTCCTTACTCCTTATCCCATCCCATTTGAGTTCAGGAGTGAGGCTTAAGATCTTAATAAATAATACCTTACTGCTTAACCTGTGGCTTGACCTGTGAGGAGTAGCCTTCAAATCCACCTTCTGGGAGCTGAGCTTCCGAGTTTACAAGGGAGCGGTTTTCTGAGCCCACCCTAGCAGCCTGGTACTTCGGACAACCAAACAGATGGACGAACGGAGCACAGCAGTGCTATGAAAGTTACTGTAAGCCTGAAATAAACTGTATTTTTCTTTAAAAAAAAAAAAAAACAAAAAAAAACGAGTATCCATTGTCTTCCCCCCGTTCCCCTGTCCTGCCCGGTGGCCCTGCCATGGGTCTGGACGATAAAATACTGGGTAGCCTTGGGGCCGGGTCGAAGCTGTAAGCCATGGGAGAGGCAGGAGAGGTCTAGTTGCCACCCCACGTGGAGTTGTACGTGTGAAGACACTGGCTGAGGAGGCAGGGGTGGGTCGGGGCCCCAGGGTCAGTGGCAGAGCTGGCAGTTGAATCCAGGTCTCCTACCTCTGGTGCTTTGTGGGGAATTGGGTGGAGGCAGGATCTGTGCTAGGGTATTGAGGGATGAGGGAGAAAAACGACCTAATTCAGGTGGGTCTAGCAATGGCTCCCACCCTCTCTGGGGACAGGGATTAATAAAAATTAACATCACTGTAGGAATATATTTTTTAAAAGCCCACGTTTTGTGAAAAGATGAATTAAAAAACCCAAGACCCAGCATTCGGGATTGAAAGTGCCCGTGATGGGAGTTCAAGTATTGACTGAGCTGGGAGGGAAGGGGCTAGAGCCCCCAATCAGACATGGGCAGCTAGAGTGTGGGGTGGGGGCTCCCAGTTTGCCCCAAACCCTCTAGGTCTTGTCTCGGGTCTGGGGGGATTCGGGGGGTTCAGCAGTGGCTCCTAAAGCAGCCACCGGTGCCTCCTCCATCTCCCTGTCCTCAGACAGTGTGGGCCCCGGGCAGAACGTGTCCCCTCGGCCCGCCCGGCCAAGCACAGCCATCCAGCGTCGCTGTAGTTCCTCTGTCTCAGGGCTGAAGTACCAGCTGAGGTGGCTCTGGGTAATCTTGAAGACATGCCTTCTGTCAGGCCGCTCCCCTGCCTCGGGTGGTCCCACCTCGAAGCCAATGAGGGGCAGGCTGCGCTGGGCTTTCACATCCTGCGGGGAGGAGGGACAGAGCTGGGGCCACCTTGGGGCTAGACCTTTCCCCCTGCCCCAGCTTCTAACTGGTTTTGCATATGCTCTTGTCTTCTTCCCCTACTCAGGAACCTTCCGTGGCTCCAGTGTTATCAACAGGAACATGTCAGAACTGGGGCTAAAATGCAGGCTGGTTTAAATACCTGTCTCCCCCCGCCCCTGCCTCTTCCCACAAAACTGCTGGGCTAATCTCTTTAGCATACCAAATAATGTTTTCAGGCCTTTGTCTATGCTATTGCCTCTATCTGCATACTTTTTATTTTATTTTTTTGAGACTCTTGCCCTGTTGCACAGGCTGGAGTGCAGTGGCATGAACTTGGCTTACTGCAACCTCCACCTCCCGGGTTCAAGCAATTCTGCCTCAGTTTCCTGAGTAGCTGGGACTACAGGTACACGTCACCATGCCAGGCTAATTTTTGTATTTTTAGTACAGAAGGGATTTCACCATGTTGGCCAGGCTGTTCTTGAACTCCTGATCTCAGGTGATCCACCTGCCTCGGCCTCTCACAGTGCTGGGATTATAGGCGTGAGCCACCGTGCTTGGCCCCATCTGCATACTCTTACCCACTGCAAATTGGACCTAGCAGTTCCCCATCTCTACTCCTTCCAGGAAGCCAGGCCCACAACTCAACCTGGTTTTCCCTACATACCACAACCACTCTTTGTCTCTAGCCAGTCATTGTCTCTCAAGGGTTGGGGTTCTGATTTCCTCTTAGAGATAGTCTCATCTTATCTTCCAAAGCCAAGGAGAGGTCAATGACTGGAGGTAAGGGGGTACCCTGGCTTTGCCAGGTGGCTGAAAGGACCCAAAGGAGTAGGATGCATACCTGAGGGGCTCCGTAGATATACAGCACCAAAGGTTCATTTTCAGGGACCACGAACCATGCCTTGTGCCATCCTTTGCCACCCTTCTCCATGTAGTGCAGGAAGCTGCAGATGACACTGTTCTCCGCAGCCACCGAGGCCTGTTTCTGTGGCCAGAGACACAGGACATCGATGTTGACAGAAGGCCTAGCCTGGCTCCTCCTGGCTTTAATGCCTCCTCAGTGTAGGGACTGCTATTCCCATCTCAGATGAAGACGCTCAAGCTCAGGTGGCAGGAGTGATTTGTCCAGTGCCACCCAGTGAATCAGCTAGAGCTAAGATTCAAAGCTAGGTTTGTCTGCCTCATTTGGGCAACGGCTGCTGCCTCTACTGGCCAGTGGAAGGAGTGTGTAGATCTCAGTCAGGCATTCTTTCTTCAGTCAGGGCATTCATTCCTCAAGCCATTCACACATTTAGGCCTCATGTTTTCTTCTGTCTTTCATCACTCATCCATTTTCTACACTCAGTGAGAGGTAATCTAGCATTGTGGTTTTAAGGGGGTATGTCGGTGGTTAATGAAGTCTGGCTTAGAATCCCAGCTCTAGATGAAAATGTATTGACTTGGAAGGAGAGCAAAGAGGGCTGATGTGAGAATTAAATGAATTAATATATGCAAAGTGCTTAGAATAGTTCCTGGCACAGGGTAAGTACTCTTTTAAGTGTTAAATAAATACCTAGATTTATTTTTAAAAAACCTCCAAAATGTGTGTTTGTGCATATATGCCTCGAAAGATAGGATAAGCCCTAACAGTAGTTAACTTTTGGGTAGAAGGGATATGGTATTTTATTATTTTTTGTTTATATTGTTTTACTTACCCTACTTTGTAGTAACAGAAGACAATTTTTAATTTTTTTTTTTTTTTTTTTTTTTTTTATGACGGAGTTTCGCTCTTGTTGCCCAGGCTGGAGTACAATGGCGCGATCTTGGCTCACTGCAACCTCCGCTTCCCAGGTTCAAGCGATTCGCCTGCCTCAGCCTTCCCGAGTAGCTGGGATTACAGGCATGTGCCACCTTGCCTGGCTAGTTTTGTGTTTTTAGTAGAGACGGGGTTTCTCCATGTTGGTCAGGCTGGTCCTGAACTCCCAACCTCAGATGATCCGCCTGCCTCAGCCTCCCAAAGTTCTGGGATTACAGGCATGAGCCACCACGCCCGGCCAATTTTTTAATTAAAAAAAAAAAAAATCCAGTGCTGCCACTTATTTGCTGTGTAATTTGGGCAAATGACCCCTCTGGGCCTCAGTTTCCTCGTTTGTAAAAGAGAACAATAGCATGAGCAGATTAGTTACTGTGGGGATTAAATGTCTAAGTACTTAAAGATGACTGTCTTTCATTCGCTCTTGTCCTCATTTTACTCACTCCAAGCCTGGGTCCCTTGATCACTACTGTTTCCCAGCTACTCGGACCTCCTCAGTCTCACTGGGTAGAGTTGGAGCCCATTTGCCCACTGTGGGAGACTTAGTCAGGGGCCTGGCTCTTACCTCCAGGATGGACCTCCGGCGCTGGGGTGTGTGCTGGCTGCAGGCTGGACTGCTCCCAGGCACCCCGTGCAAGGCCACATAGCAATCAGTGCACACACGGTTGGAGCGGTTGTTGTCATAGACGAGGCGGGCCCGGAACTCGGAGCACTTCCCACAAACCACCTGGGGTGGCAAGTGGGCAAGAGCAGCCTGATTCCAGCGGGTCTTCCCTTCAGCATACCAACTCCCACAGCAGACTTGCGGCCTCCCACCACTTGGAGGGTACCCACTCTGCAGTGGGCCTTTGGGCTGCCAGGCTGTCCCCTCCCTAGCTCTGCCCCTGCCTCCCAACACTCACATGCCCGCAGGCCTTGCAGTGGTGCCTGCGTTTGGTGATAGAATTGAAGGGCTCCTGGCAGCGCATGCACATGGTGACTTCCTTTTCCCGGATGGGTGTAGGTGCCCGCTTCCCAAGATCCACGTTCTGTGGGGAGGGCCAGGTCTCAGGTCAGAGACAGCTACTCCCCAACCCAGTCCAGCCAGCCCTTGTTCCTCCTCCAAGGCTTGGATTATCATGGGGTGGGCATGGGCTGGGGGTAGGGGGAGCAGCCACATTCAGAAGACCTGCCTTTAAGTCCTGGCTCTGCTCCTAGCTACTGTGCTACTGAAGACAAGTCATTTCTATTATACTTTCTGGGCCTCAGTTTCCCCAATGATTTCTCTGTGGCCCTACCAATGGAATACTGCTTCTGAGGTCATGCATTGCCTCTCTGGTCATTACCCTCTGGGAAGGGGAGAGGATCATCTAAAGGTCAGGTGGGGATTTGAAAGTCTGGAAGGGGTCCCAGTACAGGGGAAAGAGGGCAGGGACTCTTACTGGAGAGTTGGGCGGGGTGTCTTCATCTTCCCTGTTTGTTGAGTTCAACAGTTTGAAGGTCTCCAGCGTCTGTTCATGCTTCAGGAGGGTGGAGTTGATGGCCTGGGGAGGAGGTTTAAGAAATGAGAAGTCAGATCACCCCACAAACCACCCATTTCTACCTTCACCTCACCTTCCTATACCCTAGCCTGAACTTAGAAAAGCTGGGTTTCAGACCCAGCTGTGTCGCTGGTAGGTGGATGACTGAACAAATCCCCTCCCAAATCCAGGTCTCAGTGTTACAAGTGTAAAATGGGGGAGGGGGAGTGGTGGCTGAAAAACCTCAGGTGGCTTTCTTGGCCACCTTCTGGGCTTAAGATTTTACAGAGCTTGACACCCTCACCTTACACACCCTCAGAGAAATCAGCTTCCTAAAAGAAGAGTTTGTGAGTTTCTGCTGAACCTCTGCACCTCAGTTTGCTTATCTGTAAAATGGGGATAGTAAAGTTTGTTGAAAGGTGTCTGGGACCATTCTGGTTAGATGTGAGTTTTGAGGGAGAATCCATCAACCCCTAGGAGATTGTTAATACTCTTCTAGCCCCCTACCACAGAGCCTTGGATGTTACCTGGACCCAGTCTTTCTTCTCCTCCTCAGTCCTTGGGGTGGGGAATAAAAAAGAAAGATGTTTGGTTAGGCAGGCCCACAAAAAGCAATTGGAGTGGAAGAGCAGGTGTTTTGGAGTCAGAAAGACCTGGGTTTGACCCTCCTCTTCTTCACCTATTATTTATATGACCTTGGGCAAGTCACATAATCTGCCTGGGTTTATTTATTCAACGATTATTAATACTTTCCAGACCCTGTGCTAAGAACTTGAGCTTCAGAGAGGACCCTGCCCTCAAGAAGCTCATGGTCCAGTAGAGGAAATAGACAGGGACAATACAGGGAGATGATGGTGAAAATAAGGCCAAGGAGCCCAGAGGAGGGGACATGCCCCAGTCTGAAGTTTGGGTGAGGACTTTTCAAGTAGGTGCTAGGCCTCAGGTAGAGGGGTAAGGGTGAAATGTATGGGAGAGAATATAGAACATAAAAGAAACCATGTCAATAATTATCAGTTGGCCAGGTGTGGGTGGCTCACGCCTGTAATCCCAGCACTTTGGGAGGTCAAGGCGGGTGGATCACTTGAGGTCAGGAGTTGGAGACCAGCCTGGCGAAATTCTGTCTCTACTAAAAATACAGAAATTAGCTGGGCATGATGGCTCATGCCTGTAGTCCCAGCTACTCAGGGGGCTGAGGCATGAGAATCGCTTGAGCCCAGGAGGTGGAGGTTGCAGTGAGCGGAGATCGTCCCACTGCACCCCAGCCTGGGCGACAGAGTGAGACTCTGTCTCAAAAAAGAAAAAAATATTCTCTGTTGCTGGGATGTCAAGTTTGAGAAAAGAGGGTAGTTTTTTTTTTCATTTGTAAAATGGAGATAATGATTATCACTCTCTGGGTTCTGAGCAGTAACTGAGGTAACGTGTACAGTGCTCAGCACAATGTCTGGCACACTCGATGCTCAATCAGTGTGAGTTCCCCTTCCCTTTGTCTTCCCTCCCTGACTCTTCTATCTGCTCTGCACTGCACTGCAATCACCTTATTCTGATTGTATTCTTTTTTTTTTTTTTTTCTGAGACGGAGTCTCGCTCTGTCACTCAGGCTGGAGTGCAGTGGCATGATCTCGGCTCACTGCAACCTCAGCCTTCCAGATCCAAGCCATTCTCCAGCCTCAGCCTCCCAAGTAGCTGGGATTACAGGTGTGCGCCACCACACCTGGCTAATTTTTGTATTTTCAGTAGAGACGGGGTTTTGCCATGTTCGCCAGGCTTGTCTTGAAACTCCTGACCTCAGGTGATCCTCTCTTCTCAGCCTCCCAAAGTGTAGGGATTACAGGCATGAGCTACCGCGCCTGCCCTATTCTGATCGTATTCTTTTAAAAAATTATTTTATTGGCCAGGTGCGGTGGCTTACGCCTGTAATCCCAGCACTTTGGGAGGCCGAGGCAGGTGGATCACCTGAGGTCAGCCTAGCCAACATGGCATGGCAAAACCCCGTCTCTACTGAAAATACAAAAATTGGCCGGGTGTGGTGGCGAGAGCCTATAATCCCAGCTACTTGGGAGGCTGAGGCAGGAGAATCACTTGAACCTGGGAGGCGGAGCTTGCAGTGAGCCAAGATGGCGCTACTGCTGCCACTCCAGCCTGGGCAACAAGAGAGAAACTGTGACTCAAATAAAAAATTATTTTATTTATCTATATTTTCTAATTTATAATTGCTTAGAAGTGAACAAGTGTTGCTTTTTATTTTTAAGAGCCACAATAGGCCGGGAGTGGTGGCTCATACCTGTTGTCTCAGCACTTTGGGAGGCTGAAGCGGGAGGATCGCTTGAGGCCAGGAGTTCAAGACCAGCCTGGGCAACATAGTGAGACCTCATCTCTACAAAAAATACAAAAATTAGCTGGGCATGGTGGCATATGCTTGTATTCCCAGCTACTTGGGAGGCTAAGGCAGGAGGATCACTTGAACCCAGGAGTCTCTTGAGGCTGCAGGGAGCCATGATCATGCCACTGCACTCTAGCCTGGATGACAGGGAGAGACCCTATCTCAAAAAAAAAAAAAGAACTACAGTAGTGTTTTTTTTGGCTGTTCATGCTGAAGTGTATAGGGTCCTGATATTTGTAATTTACTTTAAAATGGTTCAGCAAAAGACATTTAATGTCAATAGTTGTTGACTCTTAAATAAGTGGTTGTACACCCTGATACACACATTAAAATCACCTGGGGACCAGGTGTGGCGGCTCATGCCTGTAATCCCAGCACTTTGGGAGGCCGAGCCGGGCAGATCACGAGGTCAGGAGTTCGAGACCAGCCTGGCCAACATGGCGAAACCCCGTCTCTACTGAAAATACAAAAAGTAGCCGGGTGCAGTGGCATGCACCTGTAGTCCCAGCTACTCAGGAGGCTAAGGCAGGAGAATCGCTTGAACCCAGGAGGCGGAGGTTGCAGTGAGCCGAGATCGCACCACTGCACTCTGGCCTGGGCAACAGCGAGACTCCATCTCAAAAATAAATAAAAATTAAAAACTAAAATAAAATCAACTGGGGAGCTTTTAGAGCTCTCCATGTTCAGGCTATCCCCCAAGCCCATTAAATCAGAATCTCTGCAGATGGGTCCCAGGCATCCGTAATTTTTAAAAGCTCCCCAGCTGATTCCAATGGCTGCCAAAGTTGAGAAGCAGCTGTCTAAGTTGTGAGCATCTGGGTGCTTGTACTTGTATTTTTCTGGATATTTGAAAATTTACATTAAATTTCTGTTTTCTTTTAAGGGCAGTAAAAGTGACTGCAAAGCAAAGCAAACCCTCCATGCCTTCCTGCGGCCACTAGGAGAAAATCCTACACTGCTTGGCTGCCCCTTCTGGACCCAGTGTCCCACTGCAGCCCCTTTCCTCTCTGAAGATGATGAGTCCCTGTCACGTGGCTTGTCACTCCCCTGGATGTGCAGGGCATGTGCTTTGCTCTCACTTTCCCTGCTGCAGGCCTCCTTGAGGCTCTCAATCTCCCCAAGCTTCAAGACTCACTTCATCCCCGAGGAGGACACCCTCTATCTCACATTCATCTCTCTCTCCCACCTCCTCACAGTCACAGCCAGTCATTTCTCACTTTCTCACAGCCTGTCAGAAGCAGGCCATCTACTGACATGAATCCATCCTCTGACCCTCACCATGACCCTGATACCCTTTCACCTGGGCCCTCAGAAGGCAGCATAGATACTGGTTAGGAACGTGGACTCCAGGGCTGGATGACCTGAGCTCCAGTCTCAGCTCTGCTCCTTTCTTGCTCTGGGATCTTGGGCAAGTACATAAATATTCTTTTTCTTTCTTTTTTTTTTTTTTTTAAGAGGCGAGGTCTCGTTATGTTGCCCAGGCTGGTCTCGAACTCCTGGCCTCAAGTGATCCTCCTACCTTGGCCTCCCAAAGTGCTGGGATTACAGGTGTGAGCCAGTGTGCCCTGCATGCAGAACTGTCCTACACCTAAGTTTCCCCATTTGTAAAGTAGATTTATGGTAACAGTAGCTACTTCTAGGGCTCTTGTAAGCTTTTGACTAATCAACTTAGACTTAAAATTTTAAGTTAACATTCACTCAAAACAGTACCTGGCAAAAAGCTAAGTCTTCAGGAAATATGAGCTATGATTATAATCATCCAAGTAGAAAATGGATATGAAAGGCCCCTCTGTTAAATGGCTGGCCATTATCCTATGCTATTATTTAAAAATGTTTGTTATAAAAAACTTCAAGCATACAAAAAAGTAAACAGGATAGCACAAGTACAATACATATCTATATACCCACTATAGAGATGCAAAATTTTTTTATATTTTGCCATATTTACTTCATATATATGTACATACAGTCACACGTCACTTAACCACGGGGATGTGTCCTGAGAAAGGTGTCATTAGACCATTTCATTGTTGTGCGAATATCAGAGAGTGTACTGACACTAGTACACTAGATGGTCTAGCCTATGACACACCTAGGTTATAAGGTACAGCCTATGGCTCTTAGGCTACAAACCTGTAAAGCATGTTACAGTTGTACTGAATATTGTAGCAATTTGTAGCACACTAATTATTTGGGTATGTAAACATATCTAAACCTAGAAAAGGTATAGTAAAGCCAGGCGCAGTGACTCATGCCTGTAATCTCAGCACTTTGAGAGGCCACGGCAGGCAGATCACTCGAAATCAGGAGTTTGAGACCAGCCTGGACAATATGGCAAAACCCTATCTCTACTAAAAATACAAAAATTAGATGGGCGTGGTGGCGTGCACCTGTAATCCCACTTACTCAGGAGCCTGAGGCAGGAGAATTGCCTGAACCTGGGAGGCGGAGGTTGCAGTGAGCTGAGATCACGCCACCGCACTCCTGGGTGACAGAGTGAGACTGTCTCAAAAAAAGAAAAGAAAAGGTAGAGTAAAATATGGTACTTTAATCTTATGGGGCCACTGTATATATATGCTCTGTCATTGACCAAAATGATGTTATACAGTGCATGACTGTGTATGTGTATGTATGTATATGTGTACAAATGTGTATGTATGGTTACATATGTATTTTTTGGGTGCTGAACCACTTTTAAGTAATTAACAGACATTGTGATACTAAGCCCTCAGCATGCACTGCTGCAAAACAAGGCCATTCTCCTGCATAACCACCATACCATTATCACACCTAAGACAGCAATAATTTCTCAATATCTAATGTTCGCTTTACATCCACATTTTCTCTTATTGTCCCACAAATGTCTTTTAGGGCTCTTTATCCCAAACCAGTCTTCTGTCATGGACCAAGTACTGCATTTGATTGTTATGTCTCTTAGATCTCTGAATCTACAATAAACTGTTTGTGGTGGTATTATTCATGTTGGGTTTCGCATCCCATTCTTCTCTCTCCTCTAACAAAATCCACCAGAAGAAATTCTTGCTTTAATTAGGGAGAGCTTATTCATTTTCCAAATGGTTCCCCCGGCAGGAGTGGCACATTTCCCCACATCGTGAAGTACTCACCCTGAATCTAAATGGCGTCTAACCCTTAGGGATCACCCCCACCGCTGAAGAGCAAGCCTGCATCTTTGGGGAAAGGTGCCCATCCTGTCTCTGGAACAATCTCTGGGCCTGGAATGCCTCAGCATAGCTGAAGAAAAGGGAGGTAGGCGCTGGAGGAAAGGCATAGGCAAGGACAAGTACCTGGCCTGGAGCTCCAGGGAGCGCTGCTTTCCTGACACCAGGAAGGTTCGAGGCAGATTGAGGTTGGAGCTCTCCTTTAGCTGAATGGAGGGAGAAAGGGGCATGGTGAGGCCACTGAACTCCACAGGGCCCTAGCCCTCTGCACACATACACACACAGACTGGGGGTCAAAGCCAGTATCTTTGTTCCTCCCAACACCAATGCCCCACTCCAGGTTCCCATTTCCCACCTCCTGGATGCTCACCTCCATGCCATCTACATCAATGCGTGCCCGCACGCTAAACTTCTGGCCAAGGAGCCGCAGCCTGGGCACGCAGTAAAGGAGGCGGTCGTTGAACTAGGAAGGAAAAAGTTTGGGATGTATGTGCGGAGGGCCTAGTGGGGATGTGGCCCAGCTCCTTGCCCTGAAGCTTTACTGCTGAGGACTGTAGGCAATAGATGGAGAAAAGACAGCCCAAATTGGGCACAGGGGTCACAAGGAAAGAGCCTAGGCGTGGAAGACACTCCCTAGTGGGGAACCTCGGGCAAGTCACTTCTCTGCAAGGCTTAGTTACTTCATCTGTAAAATGGAGAAAAAAAATCCTAGCTAGGTAGTGAAAATACAGTTCATTACTAGAGGAGAGAATGGCTAGCAGGAGGTATAGTCTTTGTTTTTCTTTTTTTTCCTCTTTCAGGAATGAAAGGAGGTATAGTCTTGAGTGAGTACCAGGTCACTGTGTGTGTGTGTGTGTGTGTGTGTGTGTGTGTTGGGAGGGGCATGACCCACCCACAATTCCATGCCTGGCACTTACTAGTATGAGGTATCGGTCTTGAGTGGTCCCATTCTTTGCTGACAGCTTAAGGATGTGGCCTTCTTTTATGAGCTCTTTGGTGGGGCTGACAATGTCCTCCTCGCCCCCTAACAGCTCATATACTTTCAGCAGCTTATGCATTCGCTCCTGGCAGAAGACAGGGAACAAAAGGCATGGTTGGGGTGCCAGCCTCCTGTCAGATGCTCACAAGTCATGACACCCCCACCCCAGGATGGAGACACCACAGGTGGGTGGCCAAGGAAGGGCAGGGGCTAGAAGGGCCACTCACCATTTTGCGGATGGCAGCATTCGAGTGCTCTGCTGCTGTGGCTATCAGCTCCAGAGACTCTACAGGCATAGAGAGGTGAGGTCAGATGGGGGACTAGCAGAGAGGAGCCTTGCCGGGGCTCCTTTTTTTTTTTTTTTCTTTTGAGACGGAGTCTCGCTCTGTTGCCCAGGCTGGATTGCAGCGGCATGATCTCGGCTCACCACAACCTCTGCCTCCCAGGTTCAAGCGATTCTCCTGCCTCAGCCTCCCAAGTAGCTGGGACTACAGGCGTGTGCCACCACGCCAGCTAATTTTTTATTTTTAGTAGAGATGGGGTTTCACTATGTTGGCCAGGCTGGTCTCAAACTCCTGACCGTGTGATCTACCCACCTCAGCCTCCCAAAGTGCTGGGATGACAGGCGTGAACCACCGCACCCGGCCTCGGGGTTTCTTTCCTCCCTGAACACCTCCTCCTGGCTTGATCACACCCTCCCATCTCAGAAAGCTTCACCCTCAAAGAGGTCCACAGCAACATCATTTAAAATCAGAAGTCCAATGTCACAATGCCAGAATCACAATAGATGGAATAGTTGGCAGCCAATAAAAAAAATGCAAGCTTGCCAAGATTATTATTACCATTAATAATAACAATAAGAGTTACATATGTAACCAGAAGGAAGCATACCCATGTTGTCTCTGGACGGTGGGACTATGGGTGGTTTTTATTATCTTCTTTAGTTTTTCTGTATTTTCCATATTTTTGACAAAGAACATGTATTACTTTTATAATCAGAAAAAGCCATATAAAGAAACAATGAGATGATCCTGTTCTTTGTCTCAATGATTCTGATTCTGGGTATCTGTGCTAGGAAAATACACATCCTATACACAAACACACTTTCATCATATTGGTATTTACAACAGTTCCAAGTGGGAAACAAAAATGTCTATCTGTAGGGGAGCACACCCACCTGTACCTCTTCCCTGCCAAAAAAAAAAAAAAAAAAGAAAGAAAAGAGGCCGTGCCTCTTCCCTGCCAAAACAAATGGCCACCTGTAGGGGTTCAGTTAAATACATTATGCTGTCTTCATATAATGGAATATTAAACAACCTTTACAAATGATCCTCATGTAGGGCTTTTAATAATCTGGGAAATGCTCAGGGTGTTTTAAGAAAAGGATACAAACATGTTTATATAGAATGATCTCACTTTTACGAGTATACATGTCTAAAAAACACCAGGAAGAATTTATGTCACAATGTTCATTGTGCTTATTCTCTGGGGGCTCAGATCACAGGTGATTTTTTCCCTACTTCATCTTTTTCTGTAATTTCCATATTTCCTATAGTGACCAGGTACTGTCAGAAAAAAAAAAAAAAAAAGCTGAAATAAGTCCCTGTACATCTCCACCCACTAATAAATCCCACCCATGCTTAAGGCCTGGCCACAGTCTCCGTGTACCCCGTTGGGATCTCCCCACTCAAATCAGCCTGTGCTGGAGGAGCAGAGGTGCTGAAGAAGGTCCATATGGCTGGCCAACCAAGTCTTGTTTTCCTAAGAGGCTCTCTCTTCATGACCAAGTTTTGGTGCTCAAGGAGATCTATGGCCCCAGTCCCAGCTCAGGCGTCCACATGCCTTTCAGGGGCCGGGCTCTAATCTCCAACCCTTCTTCCGAAATCCTGGCTGCCAGAAGGAACTTTCTCACACCGTTTACTGCCACTCCTCTGCTCAAATCTGTCAGTGGCTCCCCTGTGCCTGCAGGGTAAAGACCTAGCCCTTTAGCCCAACACTCAAAGCCCTTGGTGAGGCCGGGCGCGGTGGCTTACGCCTGTAATCCCAATACTTTAGGAGGCCAAGGGGGACAGATCACCTGACTTCAAGACCAGCCTAGCCAACATGGCAAAACCCCGTCTCTACTAAAATTACAAAAACTCCCCAGGGATGGTGGCATGTGCCCGTAATCCCAGCTACTCGGGAGGCTGAGGCAGGACAATCACTTGAACCCTGGAGGTGGAGCTTGCAGTGAGCTGAGATCATGCCACTGCACTCCAGCTTGGGCGACAGAGCGAGACTCCGTCTCAAAAAAAAAAAAGAGAAAGACTCAAAGCCCTTGGTGATGTGGCTTCTGCTGACCACTCCAGCTTCCTGCACTTCCCTAAACATGTCCCGTCTTACTTCATCTGGCCAACGGTCACTCTGTCTTCTGGATCCAGCTCACCTCCTCCAGTGAGCCTGCCCAGAGTTGCCGGGCTGGGTTAGGACCCTGTCTGGGTTCTCACATTCTCCTTTGCTCCCTTCTGTCCCACTAGTCACAGTGCTCATCATGTATTTATACATCTGCATCCATATTCCTCAGTAGACTAGGAGCTCCCTAGGACAGGGCCAAGGTCCCAATGCCCTCTCCAGGCAGATGCTTTGGATAAATTAGCTCCTTCAACCCTCACAACAACCCTGTAACATAGGTGATTGTGCCCCATTTATCTAATGAGGAAATCAAGACTCAGGGAGAAGGTGGCCACCCTAGGTTGCCTACCTGGGTGGCAGAGTTGGCATCAGAGCTGGGAATGATCTCCCAGCTGCCTCTTTTCCTACACATCCTACATCTCCCCAACCCCAGGGCAGGGGGCAGGCTGAGTGGTAGAGGTAGGAGGTACCCAGGGAAGGGGATAGGAAGAAGACTCTGGCAAGTTGTGGGCACACAAGCTCAGGCCTGTGTAGGCTGATGGGCTCTGACTGGAGGCTTTGTTACAACGAGCTCTGTCTGGAGATGTCTCATGTGGAGTATAGACCGGCATTTCCAAGGATCCAGGGTGTACAGTCCTTATCTGGGGCCTCAGTGTGGGGATTTCAGTCTAGAATTTCACTTAGGGGTTCAGGCTAGGGACTGCAATCTGGGGGGCCTGATGTAGGGGCTTGGTTTGGAAGCTTTAGTGGGGCCTGGTCTGGGCTTGGCAGTCTAGGATCTTGGTTTGGAGTTTAGTCTTGGGCCCATTGTAGGCAACAGAGGCCAGGAGTTCCAGATGGCCTGGTATGGGGAGACTGGTCTAGGGTCCAGGCTCTAGAGTGCAATCTGGAAACTAGAAAGTGGGCAAGTCAGTTTGGGGAACCAGACATATGATTCTGTGAGGCTCAGCCTGGGGAATTTAGTCTGAGGGGTAAAAAATTGGGAGCTCAGCTTAGGATCTTGGGCTGAGAATCTTAGTGTGCATATCTCAGGTGGGCTCTCATTCAGAGATTCTCATTCTGAACAGCTCAGAAAACCAGACCGGGAAGTTGTTTCTGGGGACAAAGTTTCATCTCTGGACTTGATGTGGGGAGTGCAATCTGGGAGGCTCCATTAGGGAAGCTCAGATGGCCAAGCTCAAGCTCTGAGGTTCATGCTGGGGCCTGAGATAGGGTTGGGATTGATACAAAACAGGAAACTCAATTTCTTCAACTCAGGCTGCTCTGCCTATGGAGTAGCCATTCTTTATTTCTTTACTTCTTAATAAACTTGCTTTCACTTAAAAAATAATAATAATAAAAGGCCAGGCACGGTGGCTCACGCCTGTAATCCCAGCACTTTGGGAGGCCGAGGTGGGCAGATCATGAGGTCAGGAGATTGAGAATATGCTGGCCAACATGGTGAAACCCCATCTCTACTAAAATACAAAACTTAGTCAGGCGTGGTGGTGCGTGCCTGTAGTCCCAGCTACTCGGGAGGCTGAGGCAGGGGAATTGCTTGAACCCAGGAGGCGGAGATAGAAGTGAGCCGAGATTGTGCCATTGCACTCCAGCCTGGCAAAAGAGAGAGACTCAGTCTCAAAAAAAATAAAAATAAAAATAGGCTGGGTGTGGTGGCACATGCCTGTAATCGCAGCACTTTGGGAGACCAAGGCGGGCAGATCACGAGGTCAAGAGATCCCTGACTAGCTGGGATTACAGGCGTGCACCACCATACCTGGCTAATTTTTGTATTTTCAGTAGAGACGGGGTTTCACCATGTTGGCCAGGCTGGTCTCAAACTCCTGACTTCGTGATCCACCTGCCTCGGCCTCCAAAAGTGCTGGGATTACAGGTGTGAGCCACCGCACCCAGCCTAGGACTGCTCCTTCTAAGTCTCCTTTGCTGATTCCACTTCCCTGAGGTTTGTCCTTGGCCCTCTTTCCCCTCCTTTTACACTTGCTCCCTTTGGTGATCTCGGCCAGCCCTATGGCTTTGGAATACTATCTATGTGCAAATGACATCCAAATCTCTCCCTGGAATTCTAGATTCATCTAACTGCCTGACTAGCAGCTCACTTTGAACATGTCCAAAAACAGACTCCTAAGATCATCTTAGAAACCACCACCACCAGCCAAAAACCTACAAGTCATTCCTGACTCTTTCTCTCAAGCCCTGCATCCACTCCACCCTAGTCCTCTCAGTGCTGCTTCTGAAAAGAATATATCCTGAATCCAACCATTTCTCACAGATTCTACTGCTACTGTCCTCATCCAAGCCAACTTTTCTCACTTGGATTATTGCAAAAGCCTTCTAACTGATCTCTCAGCTCTCTCTCTTGCTCCCCAAGTGATCAACATCGAAACCTTCCCATGGCTACTCACCACACTCAGAATAAAATCCATCTCCTTATCTTGGCCTTCAGTCTTTGCTCCTCTCTCCAACCCCATTTCTACCATTCTACTCTCACTTGTCACGTTCAGAGATATGCAACCTGTCCAGCACCCCACCTCCTCTAATATCTCCCCTTGCCTTGGACACTATACTTGCTGTTGCCTCTGCCTGGAACATGCTCCACTCCAACAGGCATGTGCTTACCTTCTTTTTATTCAGGTTTTGACTCACTGTCTTCTAGTCAGACAGGCCACCCAATCTCAAGTAGGCTCTCCAGCCACTGTCATGCCATCCTCTTCTAATTCTCAGAATTACACTCAGCACCTATCTAATATTCTACTGTGTATTTAGTTACTTATTTATTTATTCTTGAGATGGAGTCTCTCTCTATCACCCAGGCTAGAGTGCAGTGGCTCAATCACAGCTCAATGCAACCTCTGCCTCCCGAGTTCGAGTGATTCTCCTGCACTGGCATCCCGAGTAGCTGGAATTACAGGCACCCACCACCACGCCCAGCTATCTTTTTTTTTTTTTTTTTTTTTTTTGAGATGAAGTCTTGCTGTTGCCCAGGCTGAAGTGTAGTGACGCAATCTCGGCTCACTGCAACCTCCGCCTCCTGGGTTCAAGCAATTCTCCTGCCTCAGCCTCCCGAATAGCTGAGATTACAGGTGCCCGCCACCACGCCCAGCTAATGTTTGTATTTTTAGTAGAGACAGGGTTTCACCATGTTGGCCAGGCTGGTCTCAAACTCCTGACCTCAGGCGATCCCCTGGTCTCGGCCTCCCAAAGTGCTGGGATTACAGGCATGAGCCACTGCGCCTGGCCTCTGCTGTGTGTTTATTATTTTTGTTTACTGTGTCTCTTGCTGACTAGAATATATGCTCCCTGAGATCAAGGACCTTGTCTGTTTTGTTCACCTCTATATCCCCAGTACCTAGAACAATGCACAAAAACATGGAGGTGCTCAGTAAGTAGCTGTTAACTGAATGAATGAATGAATGAAAATAACAATCTGAGGCCGGGCGCGGTGGCTCAAGCCTGTAATCCCAGCACTTTGGGAGGCCGAGATGGGCGGATCATGAGGTCAGGAGATCGAGACCATCCTGGCTAACACAGTGAAACCCCGTCTCTACTAAAAATACAAAAACTTAGCCGGGCGAGGTGGCAGGCGCCTGTAGTCCCAGCTACTCGGGAGGCTGAGGCAGGAGAATGGCGTGAACCCGGGAGGCGGAGCTTGCAGTGAGCTGAGATCCGGCCACTGCACTCCAGCCTGGGTGACAGAGCGAGACTCCGTCTCAAAAAAAAAAAAAAAAAAAAAACAAACAAAAAAAAAAAAAAACAATCTGGGGAAGAGAAAGTGAGGTAGGCTGTGGGGAGCTCTATCTGGGGTATGGGGTTCAGGCTGATACTGGAGGAATCGGGATAGAAGACTTTTCTAGTGGTTCAATGTATAAGGATTCAGTCTGGGGAGGAGGTATCTCAGCCTAGAGATCCAAATTTGAGAGGTGGAAAATTTGGGGTCCAGTCTAGGGTGCTCAATTTGGAGGTTCTTTTGGGAGGTTCATTCTGGGTAGTGGCTGATGGACATGGAGGAAAGCTCTAAATCTGGAGGATGGAAAATTGATGAGCCAGGGCTCTCTCTGGGTTGCTCAGCTGTGGAGATTCTGTGATGTGGGTTTGGCCTGAGAGGTCAGTCTGGCCTCTCAGCGTGGTGGCTCAGTCCCTGAAGTTTCAGGCTCAGTTTCCTTTCTCATTTGGTACAACTTCATTTGGGGGTGAGTCTAGGGGTCAGCCTTGGGGTCTCAATCTAGGAAATGGATGAGTTCCTTTAGGGGATCATAATAGGCATGCTCCTCAAACTCTGGGCTTCCAGTTGGGAAGTTCAGGTTGGGGGTCTCCTTCTGAATGTTCTCTTCAGGTATTTGGGCAGGGGTCTCAACTTGGAGGGTCCTGCCTGAATACCCAAAGAGAACATTCAGAAGGAGGATCTCATCCTGGGGTCTCACTTCAGAACCTCAATGTGGGCCTTTCAGTTTGGAGATCCTCCTCTGGGATCTCAATCATGAGGCAATGGAAGGCTGACCCTGTGAATTAAGTCTTGGGGTCCTGCCTCAGAGGTCTGGCCTAGAGTTATTAGTGTGGAGGAGCAGGAAGGGGCCTGGGTGCACACACTCACTTTGGGCATCCTTGCTGTCCGGGGAGCCATGGGGCAGCTTTAACAGATAGTCCTTGAGAAGAAGCTCATAGCGGGGGATGCGCTGCACAGGCTCCAGCATGTGGTGCTGCAATGTCAGGTTGCCACAGGCTTCCTCCTTCTGTGACAGGCAGAAGCAGAGGGGCTCAGATCTGGCTGCAGATCCCCCACCACGTCCCTGCAGACCTCTCCTCCCCCAGTCTGCTCCCTCCAGCTTGACCACTTACCTGCACCTCATGGATGATGACTTTAAACTGGGTGGAACGCTCTGTCCAGGTGTTGACCAGTTCCACAGCCCGGTCAAAGTTCTTCACATACTCACCATACATCTTGAGGAAGGGGGCCAGTTTCTGCAGGATGTCTCCAATGCGTGGGTAGCGGTCCCTGGGGTGGAATTAGGGGCTGATGTGGTCCTGCTGCTCTTTGCCCCTCAGAATCTTCCCCCACAGGTCTCCAGATACCTTTCATCTCAGTCTTAGAAACCTACTTCTCAGCTAGTCTGCTCCTTCAGAAATACTGCTTACATTACAGGCCAATGAGGCCAAGAGGCTCGGCTTGACTTCAGACCACAGCCTGGGATGCCACCTGCCTCAATTCTGCCCTGCCCGAGTGCTGGTTGGAGTACCCACCCTGAGACCTTACTGCCAGGACCACTTCATATACTGATTATCAACTGTGTGCTGGGTGATGCTTGGGACACAGAAATGAGTCACACCCATTTGAGCCCTGAGAGGGTCACCATCTGGTAGGTAAGACAAAGAGACCAGGCCTGGTCTTACTCCTCATTGGTCAGTCTGGTGCAGGAGCAAAGCAAACCAGACTTGGTCCCAGCCCTCAGGGTTCACAGACTCGTGGGGAAATATAGGAACCAGGCTTCATGCTGGCCCTCTGTGGTCACAGTCTGGTGAGGGGGACACACTTGACTCTGTAGGTGTGGAGAATCTGTAGGTATGGGGAATGTGGACATGATTTTAAGCAGGGAGAGACACGGTCTGACTGTTGTTTAGAAAGACCATTCTGGCAAATTGTGTGGACTCTAAAGGCTGGATTGGAAGAAGGCCTGGAGCCTGGGAGGCTGCCTGTAAACCTTGCCTTTCTACCTGAGGACTCAGCTTAGGCATCACCTTCTCCCTGAATCCTTCTGTAATCTCCAAGCTAGGCTTGGTCCAGTTGTCTGGATTCCCACAGCCTCCCATTCTCTGCTCTATCATAGCACTGTAAAAATAAAAAATGCTCATGTCCATTGAGCACTTATTGTATACACCTGGTACTGTTTTTTGTTTGTTTGTTTGTTTGCTTTTTGTTTTTTTTTTTTGAGACGGAGTCTTGCTCTGTTGCCCAGGCTGGAGTGCAGTGGCCGGATCTCAGCTCACTGCAAGCTCCACCTCCCAGGTTCACACCATTCTCCTGCCTCAGCCTCCCGAGTAGCTGGGACTACAGGGGCCCACCACCACACCTGGCTAATTTTTTGTATTTTTAGTAGAGACTGGGTTTCACCGTGTTAGCCAGGATGGCCTCGATCTCCTGACCTCGTGATCCGCCCGCCTCGGCCTCCCAAAGTGCTGGGATTACGGGCGTGAGCCACCATGCCTGGCCTATACTGGTACTGTTCTAAGCTCTTTTATGTATTAAGTTATTTAATCCTTAAAACAACCCTACAAGGTAGGCCGTTATTATTTTCCCCCATTTTATAGATGAGGAAACTGAGGCACAGCAACTTAAGAAACTTGCTCAAAGTTACCAATTGGCACAGCTGGAATTTGAACTCAGCCAATTTGGCTTCTAACCTAATACTCCTGTAGGCTATGCTATTCTGTTGTAATTTTCTGAGTTCTGGTCTGTGTTCCACATCAGACTGGGAGGTCCTGGAAGGCAGAGCTTGGGCCTGATTCTTTTTTCTTTTTCTTCTTTTTTTTAAGAGTCTAGCTCTATCACCTAGGCTGGAGTGCAATGGTGCAATTTTGGGTCACCACACCTCTGCCTCCGGGTTCAAGTGATTCTCGTGCCTTAGCCTCCCGAGTAGCTGGGACTACAGGCACGTGCCATCAGGCCAGGGTAATTTTTAATATTTTTAGTAGAGACAGGGTTTTGCCATGTTGGCCAGGCTGTTCTCAAACTCCTGACCTCAGGTGATTCACCTGCCTCAGCTTCCCAAAGTGCTGGGATGACACCGTGCCCGGCTCTGATTCTTTTTTCAAAAGTCACTAAGAGGAAGAGCAAGTAGCAATGAAGTCTTGTGTACACCTCTGGGTCTGGGCTCGGCAGGCAGGTGGACAGGGGAGTGGGCAGTCTAGGTCTAGGGTCCCTCACCATTCCTCCATGCGCTTCTCTAGCTCAGGCAGCAGGAACTGCTGGTGGAAGCAATAGATGGAGCAGATGTTAGAGAAGATGCCGTGGACAACGTCGGCCGGGAAGGAACTGCGGTTCCGAGCTTCTTCCAGCAGCCGGGCACAGAACACCTGTGGGGCAGGGCAGAAGCACTCAGCCCAGCTGGGCCTGGGGCTTGGCTGGTGAAGGGGCAGCTTATGGGTGAGGGCAGTATTTGTGGGGAGGCTTGTGGAGCTTTGGAATCAGCATTGGTCTTGAGACTGAGGATACAGGGAATGGGGTTAGGGTTATATATTGGGGAGATGGATTTCAGGTTATTCCAGCAGTCCCTGGCTTTGGCCCCCACACTTGTGCTTGATCCTGGCAGAGCAAGTATTCTGGCTGAGATCTAACTCAAGTGCGAGGGTGCCTTCTGAAGAAATGTTAGGCTGCCCAGGCACAGAAAGGGGTCCCTGCTGCCAAGAGTTAGGCTTTGGAACAATTAGAAGTCAGGATCAAGGTCAGGCTTAGAATTAGATTCGGGTCAGAGAGAAAGTTGGAATTAGATCCGTTTATTTAATGAATATTTTTGAGTGTCTGTTGTGTGCGAGGCACTGTCACAGAGGGTAAGATAGAGCAGTGAACAAAGATAAAAATCTCTACTCTCAGGGATTCTAGTGGATTTGGGATCTGGAATAGGGCTAGGGTTAGAATGAAGTTCACAGCTAGGGATAAATTCAGGATCTGGGTCTGAGTCAGTACTAGTGTCAGGTCGCAGTCAGGGCTGGTATACCTGCCCAGCATTAGGAGTGAGGGTTGGTATCACGATCAAGCTTGGGGCATAATCAGAGTTGGCTTCATGGACAAGTTGACTTCAAGGTCAGAGAGGAGTCTTACCGCCTCTAAATTCTGGCCACAATGGTGGGATTGAACTCAGGCCCTATCACTTCCTCCTTGAAATGCACCTACAAGGTCCTGGGGCCCTGGTACCCGCAAGGGGTCACTCACCTGATCCAGGAGATGGAGCCTGGAAACGTAGGCCTTCTCAGTTTGCAGGAGCTCATTGGCAATGTGAAACACCTTTTGCTGCACAGTCAACTGGAAAGGAGAAACAGTAACCCCTGATCCATCATCCTCTATCCTAACCCTCATCCAAGCCCCCAGAATTCTTAAAACAGTTCCCATGCCACTCTAAGCCTAATACCACCCTAAGATAACCTTGACCCCCATCTCCAGATCTGTAAGTCCTTCAGCTTCATCCCTGACTCCCCAGTCTACCATAAGGCCTACCCCTCCATTCTGATGACACGCACTCCCTCACTCAACAACTCATTCACCCGCTCTCTCTATTCTGACTCAGCAGAGTGTAGTGGTTAAGCATTTTTGGGATGGTAAGTCAGACTTCCTGGGTTCAAATCCTAAGCTCTGCCATTCACTAGCTTGCATAACTTCTTTAACAGCTCTGTATTTAGGACGCCTCATCCATAAATACAGATAATAATAGGATCTATTGAACGTAGAGGCTGGCGAGAAACAAAAACAAAATAATAATAGGACCGAAGTCTATTGATAATGTATAAATAAAACACAGCAGACTACAGATTAAATGGCGTATAAATGTGAATTAATCATTTATTCACCTATTCAGTACACTATCAGCAAGGGCTTGCTGAGTACCTGGGGTGTGAGAAAAGCACAAAAGTATAAGAACGTATAAAACTCATTGCCTGTTGGCCCAGTTTCCTATTCGTTAGATATATTTGTTGACTACCTGCCATGCTGGCAGTCCCTGGCTTTGGCCCCCACACTTGAGCTTGGTCCTGGCAGAGCAAGTATTCTGGCTGAGATCTAACTCAAGTGCAAGGGTGCCTTCTGAAGAAATGTTAGGCTGCCCAGGCACAGAAGGGGGTCCCTGCTGCCAAGAGCCTTCATCTGCACAGCCTCAGGCCCCTGCAGGGCTCTAGCTCTTGCGCCCCTCCTCCAGCTGTGGAGAAGTCTCTATGGATGTAAGAGACTTTCCATTTTACAAATAAGGAAACTGAGGCTTATGGTAGGGGAGCGGAGGGGGAAAAGACTTGCCCAGTGTCACAGAGCTTGGAAACAAGGTCTTATTTCGAGAAATACTGAGCTAGGGGAAGAATCAAGCATAAAAGGCTCCCAGGTTCTCCACATGGTCCTGCCTCTCAGTGAACACAGGTCAGTACCTCCACAGACTCCTGTCTCTCCATCAGGGGCACTGGGATTTCTCTGTCCTTCTCTTCCTCCTCCTCCTCGTCGTCCTCCTCCTCCAGGTCACTGTCAACCTCTTGGGAGCCAGGCCGGTGGGGGTCGGCCAAGGCAACAGGCACACTAGCCAGGGCAGCGGGCCCAGGGCAGAGGCTGTGGCTGGGGGGCCCGTCATCACTGACGAAGCAGGTCTCCTCGCTGTTGGATGGCGAGCTGATGCTATCAATGCCGCTGTCCCGGTTGGGCACCTTCTCGCCGTCCCGGGGCCCAGGAGCCAGCAGGAACAGGCAGCGAGAGGCCTCGCCCTCTGGGAGCTGGGGCACTGGTTGCTGCGAGGGTGGCTGTGGCAACATGGCTGGCTCTGGGGGACCTGGGCTGGGGCCAGGGGCTGGCCTATCCGAGGCGACAATCACAGGCTCTCTGAGGTGGGTGGTGGACACACATGGAGGCAGGGTATGAGCTTGACTGAGGCCTCTCCTGACTATCCTTTCCTGTCCCAGGCTCCCCCTTTCCCCTAGAGGGTGCCCTAGGGACCAGACTCACCTTTCAAACTTCTCAATCAGTGAGGATACTGCTGCAGAACTGGGGCTGGCCTCTGCTCTGGGGGCCAGGCCTTTGGCCACTCGGGGGTCGGCAGGCAGTGGGCGTGATGGTGGAGGGGGGATGGGCTCCAGTGGGGGTGGCATCCGGGGCATCTGCAGGTAGCTGGGCTTTGGGGGCACTGGAGAGATGAATGGGGAAGAGAGAAGGGAGACATCAGTGAGCTGGATTTGAGCCTGGCTAACATGGTGAAATCCCATCTCTACTAAAAATACAAAAATTAGCTGGGCGTGGTGGCACGTGCCTGTAGTCCCAGCTACTTGGGAGGCTGAGGCAGGAGAATTGCTTGAACTCAGGAGGCAGAGGTTGCAGTGAGCCAAGATCATGCCACTGCACTCCAGCCTGGATGACAGAGTGAGATTCTGTCTCAAAAAAAAAAAAAAAAAAAAGCTGGATTTGGAGGTGGCTGGCTGTCATGGCCAGGCCACAACCCCCTCCACAAACCACAATCTGCACCTTTGCCTGAGGTAGACACAAAGGGGCTGAGGTGAGATCACAGTATGCACACATTAGCCTCAGGCCACAGCCCTCTGTGCACTAGGTAGGTAGCACTGCCCCCGGAGCACGGTGCCTCCCCATCCTTCTAACAAACCCTCTTCTCTGCCACTGGCTAACTTCTCCCTTCCTCTGACCCCTCCCCTGGGCCACTTCTCTGCTCTTTTCTGGGACCACTTACCCTGTGGCTTTGGGCCCGGTGCCCGCTTCAGTGGTGAAGGACGCTGGCTAGGGGTTTCGGTGGGGGGGCCTGGGTCTGAGCGAAGCCTCTGGGGACCTTCTGGATGAGGCTCTAGGCTCTGGCCAGGGTCAAGGGACAAACTTTTAACCAGGATCCGGTTTCCCTGGTGCAGCCCTGCAGGAAGAGAGAAAATGGGTGTGAAGTAACTGACTTTAACCCAAAGGGGAATGGGGTTAAAGTTAAGACTGGCATGTCTTAGCAGCTATCTGGGGTATTGGGTTTCTCTGAGCCCCTTTCCTGGCCACAGTGTTTTTCTGGGAAGCCCCTACCCTAGCCCTCAGATGGAGAGCCAGACCCAGGGCTGGGGCTGGCTGTTTTCATCAACAGATAAGAATTCTTTGTGACTAGTGCATTGATTCCATGTATGTCAGCAGGCAGTATTACTAGTGAGTTTAACCAGGCTGGGGGTGGCTGTGAGCACCCTGAACTTTATATACGCATTTGTGACCTTTGTTTATACAGCCACATAGGTATGCTGAGTATAAACCATTCTTCAACGTTTTTGTTAAGGTTCTGACAATATCTAGATTTTCTTGTTTACAATTTTGTGCAGCTAAGTATGCTTAAAAATGATGAAATTGTGTTTCATGAGCAAGTTTTGCTTCTTGAAATCCCAACTTCTGGCTGGGCACAGTGGCTCATGCCTGTAATCCCAGCACTTTGGGAAGCCAAGAAGGGAGGATTGCTTGAGCTCAGGAATTCGAGATGAGTTTGGGCAACAAAGTGAGACTCTGTCTCTACAAAAAATATAGAAGTTAGCTGGGCATGGTGGTGTGCACCTGTATTCCCAGCTACTTGGGAGGCTGAGGTGGGAGGATCAGTTGAGCCTGGGAGGTGGAAGTTCCAGGGAGCTGAGATCACCCCACCGCACTCCAGCCTGGGCAAAAGAGCAAGATGCCGTCTCAAGAAAAAAAAAAAAAAAAAAAAGAAGAAAAATGAAAACAAAATCCCAACTTCTCAGCAATCTGTATTACCCTCCTCAACTTCCACATCTACACAGACCCACACGCATCTTCCACCCCTGCCACACACACACGTGCAGCATCCAGAGTTCAGGTCACTGAAATAACTTTAAATCAAGCAGCCAGTTTGGAAAAAGGGGAGGCCTTTTTGTACTGTCCCTCTTCCCTCACTGTATGTCCCCTAAAGCCACCTCTATCTTTGGCTCTAGAGGAGATGATGGTCATGCTTAGGAGAGAGGATTTGGTCTGGGAGGCAGTGAGGGATCCCCCACCCCAAAGAAAGGAATGTGGGGCTCATGTGATCCTGGCTGGGCAGGGGGCTGTGGGAGTGCCTCAAATGATAGAGAGGTCAGGTGGGGCCAGAGAGGAGTGGGAAAGGCCTTGGATGCTAGGCTGACATCCATCCTGTAGCAGAAGGGAGCCACAAAAACCCCTTGCAGAGGGAGAGATGGAGGCAAACAGGTGTGAGGACAAGAGAGTAGTAGTCAAGAGCTCCCGGAGGTACCACCATCACATGGTGTAGGTTATGCTGTGCCACAGCCACATGGCCTCCCACTCAGCGCCACAGAGGGTCTGTTAGCCTATATCACACACAGTCTCATAAATGACTAGACACAAATGGGCCCACTCAGTCACAGAAACACTTGGTGTTATTTATACCATCTCACCCAACTGTAGGTGATCGCCCTCCTGAAAGCCTAGTTACACACAGTCACAAAGATCTGCGGTCACAACCTCACATACGATCACACAGCCTCGCGGTATCACACACACCTGCAAACATGGTCATGCAATCACAAAGACACACAGTCACACAATGGCAATTCTACCATCTCACACACAGCCTCATATAACTGCCCAGCCACATACAATCATATACCCAGCTAGACATTCTTCAAACATGGTTTCACTGAGTCACAAAGATGTACATTGTCATTTACACCGTGTCTCACAATTGCAGGGCCATGGAGTGTCATACACACCATAATGTCACACCTGCAAACATGGTTACACACAAACACTATAGGCACACAGAGTCAATTATACCATGTCAGACACAATCACATACAGTGGCAAAACAGCATAAAGTCACATGATACCACACACTCAGAATCACAAACTCACAATCACAGACATGTGGCATACAGGTGGCCCTCCATATCCATTGGTTTTGCATCCTCGGCCTCTGCATGGAGGCTGATTGATCGAAAATGTTTGGGAAAAAAAACAAAAAATAGCAATACAACAATAAAAATTATATAAATAAAACCCAATACAGTATAGCAACTATTTACATGGCATTTACATTGTATTAGGTATTCTAAGTAATCTGGCGATGATTTAAAGTATACAGGAAGGGTCAGGTGCGGTGGCTCACACCTGTAATCCCAGCACTTTGGGAGGCCAAGGCGGGTGGTTCACAAGGTCAGGAGTTCAAGACCAGCCTGACCAACATGGCAAAACTCTGTCTCTACAAAAATACAAAAACTAGCTGGGCGTGGTGGTGGGTGCCTGTAATCCTAGCTACTAGGGAGGCTGAGGCAGGAGAATCGCTAGAACCAGGGAGGTGGAGGTTGCAGTGAGCCGAGATCACACCACTGCACTCCAGCCTGGGTGATAGAGACTCCATCTCAAAAAAAAAAAAAAGTATACAGGAAGATACACATAGTTTATATGCAAATAACATGCCATTTTATATAAGGGACTTGAGTGTTGGTGACTCTGGTATCTTCAGGCCATCCTGGAACCAATTCCCCATGGAGACCAAGGGACAAATGTCATTTACTATGTCATACTCATCTAACAAACACATCCACAGTGTCCCTGGGTCTTAGCCTTAGGCCCAGGAATATACACACCTGTGGGACACTTGCCACCTCCTAAACAGTCACTATGTCACATGCAAACTGTTGTGAAAACACACACACACACACACACACAAAGACCTCTGCACCCTCCCCTTCCAGGGTCACACAGGCAGAAAGAGTCACAGGGGATTTTAGGTCTCCCAGTCCCGGAGGGAAGAAATAGCCCAACCCACAGGGTTCCAGCAGCTTCCCTAGGCCTCTGACCTCACCCCTGGCTACATCCCAGTCAGGTCCACCCCAGGGGACTCAGATCAGGGTCCTTTCCCAGCACTGAGGGAACAGGGTGCCCCAGGCCCCAGGCCGAGCGCCCCTCCCCAACTCTGTACCTTGCTTTGGGTGTCGTTCCTCACTTCCTTCCCCACCTAAGCTGGCAGGGCCTGGCCAGAATGGAGGAGGCGCTCCTCTCCGCTCAGCTGTGCCGCTTACCCTGCCCTGCTCAGCACATCCTGGCCTGGTCTTGCCCTGCCCTCCCCCTAGGCGTGGGGGTGAGGAAGATGAATCACCTGGAGGGTGGCACAGGCGGAGACGTGGTTAGAGAGACACATGGCCAGAGCAAGGGAGAGAGATAGAGAGAAGCTGACAGGGCCAGAGATGCAGTGAGTAAAGCCAGGTACCCAGCCATGCAGAGACCCCTCCTCAGACATATACACATAGGTGCCAGGGTCCCTGGTGGCCCCTGTCTGCCTCCTTGGGCCTGGGGGAGCCCACTTATCTCCACACCTCAACGCAGGCAGGCCTCCTCTGGGCAAGCCCTCCTACCCTATCTGTAGCAAAGCAGCAGGGTCCCTGGATAAGGCTGCTCTCCTCCTGCTCCAATGCTGGTCCTTGGGATGGAGTGACCATACATGCCACTCTCCATGGCCCTGCCCTAGCCCACCCACTGCTCCCTCCTCACCCATCTCACCTGAGAGCCCACAGACAGGCCTGCCTCTCCATTCTCTCTGCCTCCTTGCAGGCAGCCCTGCAGGAAGAGGAGGCCAAATGAAATGCAAAGATTCCCTGGAGTCCCAGGTGAGAGGAACAGAGATTATCAGCCCAGTTTCTAGTAAGGAGATAGGGTCAGAGAGAGAGGCAGTGACTTGCCCAAGGTCGCAGAGCAAATCAATGAATGGCACACTTTCTGGCAGACTGGTCATGGACTGGATTCCTTCTTATTAACCCCACTCTCCAAGGGGAAGCTGGAAAAGAGGGGAACCAGGAGGGGCAGGGTGGACCCAAGGGCTTCAGAAAGTCACAAACTGCAGTGTAGCTAGTAAGAGGGACACCCCTCAACCCTGTCCACAGGGAATTGAACAGGGGTCCAGTTTAGGAGCCTAGGCCTGACCAAGAACCAGACTAGGTTTCACCGAGCGGGGGAAGGTTCAAGATCCCTCCCTCTTGTTTCAGAACTCCCTCTCCCTTGTCTCTCTGCCTACATTTCCCTGTCTGCTGTTTTCCCTCAGTGGCCTCCTTGGCTCCAAGTCTTGCTCCCTCCAGGTGGCTGAATGAACTTTCTTACAGTCCAGCTCAGATCATGCCACTTACCTGCACAAGAACCTTCTGTAACTCCCCACTGTCCATGGGAAAATAGAAACTTCTCAGCTAGGCCGGGCGCGGTGGCTCACGCCTTTATTCCAATACTTTGGGAGGCTGAGGTGGGTGGATCACCTGAGGTTGGGAGTTTGAGACCAGCCTGACCAACACGGAGAAACCCGATCTCTACTAAAAATACAAAGTTAGCTGGGCATGGTGGCGCATGCCTGTAATACCAGCTACTCGGGAGGCTGAGGCAGGAGAATCACCTGAATCCAGGAGGTGGAGATTGCAGTGAGCTAAGATTGTACCATTGCACTCCAGCCTGGGCAACAAGAGTGAAACTCTGCCTCAAAAAAAAAAAAAAGAAAAGAAACTTCTCAGCTAGCCCTCAGTGGCCCCTCATTACCATGCTGAACTCTATGGCTTTCCTTGGCTGAGTTTGGTCTCCAGAATATTTTTGAACCTAGCAGACCCTGTGCTTGGGGATGAGAAAATCCCATCCCTGCCCTTGGGGAGTTCCCAGGGTAGGCCCCCCTCCTCCTTCCTAGAAACCACAGCCCTTCCCACTGCCCCATCCTGTCCCTACCCAGCAAGGTCCTGGATTCATTTTCTCCAGCCCTTTTTTTTTTTTTTTTTTTTTGATACAGGGTATCTCTCTGTTGCTTAGGGTTAAGCACGGTAGTGTGATCAGGTCACTGTAACCTCAAATTCCTGGGCTCAAGTGATCCTCCCATCTCAGCATCCCAAGTAGCTGGGACTCCAGGGTACTCACCACCATGCCTGGCTTTTTTTTTTTTGGTAGAGATAGGGACCTTCTTTGTTGCCCAGGCTGGTCTCAAACTCGTAGCTTCAAGAGATCCTCTTGCCTCTGCCTCCAAAAGTGCTAAGATTACAGGCATGAGCCAGTATGTGCCCAATTCCTGCCTATTTTTCTTGTGGTTGATAATCCACAACATTATCACACCTACACCCACACCTCCACACCTGACAAGATCCTCCACCAGCACTGCCCCTTCCATCAATGGATTTACAATTCCCCAGTGCCCAGTAGAGCAGAGATCACCAAAAAGCCCCCCTCACACACATTTGGTCACACCACCAAATCTTTTTTATTTTTTACTTTTGAGGTGAGGTCTTACTATGTTGCCCAGGCTGGTCTTGAATTCCTGGGCTCGAGCAATCCTCCTGTCTCAGCCTCCCAAGTAGCTGGGACTACAGGTGTGTACCACCACACCCAGCCACCACCAAATCTGGTAATACTTTGTGGAAATGTACCCAGCCACACACCAACTGGGCACATCCCTCAAAGACCCAGAGAGAGAACCACAGAGCTACTTGTGTCTGTGCACCGTGCTTGGCACAACTGCACACACACAACCACCACTGCCACTTGGACATCTCTTGTCACCTACGGAAAGCATACTCTAGGCACCCCAGGAGTGCCACTGCACTGTGCCAGCTCTGCTATGGGGATGGGGGTGGGGTGTGCACCCTTCCTGCCCCACTCTCAAACCCCTGCTCCCCCAGGCATTCATCAGGCCAGAAGGGCAATCTTGACTCTTACCCTCAGGGAGTTCCCAATCTCAAAGACAAAAGACTCTAACTCAGGAAAGGTAAGGAGGGTCAGCCTGTGGGGACTGGGGAAGCTCAGGGGAGGGGAACGGATAGGGTGGCCAAACTACAGGACACTCACTCAGTTAATTTTTTTGTTTTGTTTTGAGACGGAGTTTCGCTCTTGTTACCCAGGCTGGAGTGCAATGGCGCGATCTCGGCTCACTGTAACCTCCGACTCCGGGGTTCAAGCGATTCTCCTGCCTCAGCTTCCCCAATAGCTGGGATTACAGGTGCCTGCCACCACACCCAGTTAATTTTTGTATTTTTGTAGAGATGGGGTTTCACCATGTTGGCCAGGCTGGTCTCGATCTCCTGACCTCAGGTGATCCACCTGCCTCAGCCTCCCAAGGTGCTGTGATTATAGGTATAAGCCACCACACCTGGTCACTCAGTTAAATTTGAATTTCAGATAAACAAGGAATGTTTTAGTATAATATGTCTCATGAATACTTATACTAAAAATTTCTTAAGCTATACTTAAAAAATGACTTGTTGGGGTGGGCGTGGTGGCTCATGCCTGTAATCCCAGCACTTTAGGAGGCCGAGGCGGGTAGATCACGAGGTCAGGAGTTCAAGACCAGCCTGGCCAACATGGCGAAACCCCGTCTCTACTAAAAATACAAAAATTAGCTGGGCGTGGTGGCAGGCGCCTGTAATCCCAGCTACTTGGGAGGCTGAGGCAGGAGAATGGCTTGAACCCGGGAGGCGGAGGCTGCAGTGAGCCGAGATCATGCCACTGCACTCCAGCCTGGGCAACAGAGTGACACCCTGTCTAAAAAAAAAAAAATGACCTATTGTATATCTGAAATTCAAATCTAATTGTATTAAATAGTTTTTGAAGGCTAATTCTGGCAACCCTAGTCAGGGAAAGCTTCCAAATGAATGTGGCAGAGCCAGGCCTTCAAGACAGCACCTGGTAGCCAGAGTTCCCCCCGACTCTTGTCCACTTAAGTCTCAAGCAGGCTAGGGACTCTACCCAATTTTTTCTGCAATGGGCATCTGAATGCTCACGACAGTGCCGTTATTTCAGGGATGGCCTTGAATCTGGTCTTTTTTTTTTTAAGTCACTAATTTAAAAAGCCATGATACTTGACTATTCCCAACAAGGGTGGTGTCATCATGATCACTGACTGGACTGCATGGATTGAACTGCTGCAGCACTTGTATTAGGAACAGCTGGCTTAGGACTTGCACAGACCTCAGTTTAGATTCCAACACTACCTTTTACTAGCTGTGTGGCCCTGGGCAAGTCTCCCCATCTACCTGAGCCTCAGTTTCTTTATCTGGAAAAAAGGACTATAATAGCAGTTCCTTGGTTTGGGGGAGCCTATGGGACAACGAAGGGAAAGAGCACAGTGACCCACCCTGCCACACACACACAGAGCGATATGGGTTAAACTTGAAAACCAACAGAATCACACATCACAAAGCCACAAAACTACACACATAGATACATAAGCCCACGGGCTGTAGGCTGCAACCCAACGTAAAACTGTGGATACACTGAGAAACACAAGCAAACTCAGCCAGAGATAGACAGAGAACCCAGATCCGCTCACCAGGACAGCTCTGCAGATCAGGGCAGGATTCCTATGAGAGGTGGTAGGGCAGTGAAGACGATGGTGCCCTGTCCTCCCCATTCAAATTCAATTCAAAATACAAGCCAGAAAAAAAAATTGTAAAATAAGTGTCAAGAAGTGTAGCTGAGGTTTGAATTTTCCCATGACAACTTATTGTTGTTGAAATAGGAAAATCCTTCCAAAAATTGTTTCTGGTTGCTGCATGCCCCTGCGTGGCAGGTGTCCTGAGCACATGCTTCTGGGTTTACTGGCAGATAAAGTCCAGCATCTAGCTAAGTTTGAGGACAAGGGCTCCTTTTGCCCATTCCCACTGGAACTGGACCCTGCATCTCCCTCAGCCCTTCCTGGGAATTTCAGCTGCCAACTTTCCCCCTCCTCAGCTAAATAGCAACCCCTCTCGCTTCTCTCAGCTACTGTAGCCTTGGCTTACTCTCAAGACAGCTATTAGGGCCCCTGACTGGACCCTGGTCATTAACTCCCTGGTGTCCTGGGGCAAGTGGTTTCAAAGCGCTGGGCCCCAATTTCCCCATTTGGGGCCCAGAGCTATGAAGGATAGCTCTGCAGAGATGCTAAAATGGGGAGAAATGCGTTCTGCTTGTTGTGAACAATCGGCGACGAGATCCTAGGGTAAGCAGAAGCCGGCCCCTAGCACACAGGCCTCCTGACAGCCCAGGCAAACTTCTCCCTACAGCCCTCAAATCTCTTCCTTTCCCGGCTGAGAGGTAGGCTCCAGGGACAGCTGGAATTCCTGGGGGTGGGGTGGGGAAAGGGAACAGAGGGAGTGGAGAACAGCAGAAAGGAAAGTGCCTTTTGGGAAGCCAATTCTGTGGGGCGAAGGGGCATCTCTCTGCTTGACAAAAACAAAAAAACAAAAAAAACAAGAAAAACAGCCATAACTGCCCCACCTCTTCCCAACTGCCCCTTGAATGTGAGCTGCAGGCCAGCTGCCCCACTCCACCTTCAAGGCCAGACTGCACCCAGGCCTTGCCTGACCTAGCAGATGTTGTCTCTGAAAGTTCAAACTCAAAGCTCGGTCAAGTGTGAAATGTGCAGAAGGAGCTGTTTACAGGAACCCTGTAGGTAGCTCAGGGGTTCCTTCTCTGAAGTCCACTGTTCTTCTGAACATAAGGACTCTGCAGAAAAATGGAGGCACTTTCTATAGCGTGAAGACACTTTCAAGAAGTGGGGGCCATTCTGGCAAGTCAGGAGCTTCCTAACTCTTTCGAGTTTCTTAAAGAGCATTCTATCCTTCAAAATCGAGACACTTTCTGTGAAATGGAGGTCTCTTTAATAAACAGAAGGCCCTTCTGTAAAGGGAGGAAGTTTTTCCAAAAACAGGAGCCTTCTTCAAAGTGGAGGGACATTCTGTAAAGTGACAAGAGTTCTCTAAAGGCCCTTTTGTAAAATGGATGGCCTGTTTGTAACCGAAGAATTCTTAAGGATCATGACAAAACAGAAGACTGTGAAATAGGGGAACTCCTTTTTGTAAAGTGGGGCCCCTTCTTTAAAGAGAAGGATGTTTCTGTAAAGTGCGGACCCTAGTATAAACTGAGGAACTTTCTGTAGAGTGGGACAGTCTAAGGCCATAGGGAATGGTGGGGACTGGGTTAAAATGGAAAGCACATGCCTAACCTGAAGTAGAAACAGCAGCTTCTCCCCTCCACGCAGGTGTCACCTTGCAGTAATGCAGCCCTGTATTGTCAGGTCTTCCAATATTTCAAGGGAATTCAGAAATCCAGATTTTTCTTCTTCTTCTTCTTCTTTTCTTTTTTTTTAGACAGAGTCTCACTCTGTTACCCAGGTTGGAGTACAGTGGCGTGATCTCGGCTCAGTGCTACCTCTGTCTCCTGGGTTCAAGCGATTCTCCAGCCTCAGCCTCCCGAGTAGTTGGGATTACAGGTGCACGCCACTACATCTGCCTGATTTTTGTATTTTTAGTAGAGATGGGGTTTCACCACATTGGCTAGGCTGGTCTTGAACTCCTGACCTCGGGTGATTCACCTACCTTGGCCTCCCAAAGTGCTGGGATTACAGGCATGAGCCACTGTGGCCGGCCGGGAAATCCAGGTTTTTCATGTGAAATCCCTTAATTTTAAAAACTGTGGGCAGGCCAAATGAAACTTGTGAGTCAAATTTAACTTGTGGGCCATCACGTTGCACTGTCTGAGTTAGCTGATCCTGAAGGCTCATTCTACCCCTGCTGTTTATGCCTTGCCCTATCTCCCATGCTCTTGCCCTTGAGTAGAAGCCTTGCAGGTCCCATCTCCCACTCCCTGGAAGGGCCCAGTCTCCTCTGTGTCTGAGCAGGCTCAGGGAGCTGGCCCATGCATTACTTGTCAGAAGTTCCCCGAATTGGAATCTGCCTTTTGTTCTGTCTGACCCGGTTTACCTTCTGCCCTGTGCAGGATGCCTAAAGAAGAGAGAGCAGGAGATTGTAAGAACATGCAGAAATCTCTGGAACTCAAGCTGTTCACTTTTTAGTAGAGGATATAAGATATGAGGATTCAACTGCTGAACACCTACTCTGGGCCAGGTGGTGTGTTGATGCTCTCGTATGGCATCCTCCTAATGATCCGGTGAGCTATTACCCATTTTACAGATGAGGAAACTGACGCACAGAGAGGCAAAATAATTTGCCTGAGGACAGCTAAAAGTGGTTGAGCTGGGACCAGATCCCAAGTGTATCTGTGTCCAGAGTCACAGAGCACATCTTCAGTGACTGCTGAGTTGGGAAAGAAATCACATTTGGAGCGGGGAGAAGAGAAGACTTCCTAAAGGAGGTGGTTTTTAGTTGCACCATCCAGGCTGGGGTGTGTTTTTTTAGGTATAGATGGACTGAGAATGGTTCTGCAGACAAGGGAAGAAGAGTGGGCAAAAGTGTGGATACTGGGTGGGGAGGTAGGAGTGAAGCATATATTTGGAGCACGTAATGTCCTGGGTTTGCAAGAAGGCTCCACAGCAGGAAGAAGGATTAGGAAAGGCCAAAAGATAAAAGCAAGCAGACACCCCCTTCCCTACACCACAACCACCACCATACACCTATAGGGGGCATGCAGAGACAGACGCAGGCACGGGAACAGACACAGGTATAGAAACAGACGGACACATCCACAAGATCTAAGGAGACCCACATGCAGAAACATCTAGAAACTCCCATATGCTTAGTGCCAAGGTGACATACAACCAGGCACAGAGGAGCACGTAACATATACAGACCCAGAGACACACATGGATCTATATACAAACACACAGATGGCCATACAGAAACAAGAACATTAAGACACACACACAAAATAGATCCACGGGGACAAAGAAGGCCAGGCACATGCACGCGCGCGCGCGCGCACACACACACACACACACACACACAGAAACCAAGCAGCCACATGAGAGCATAAGCAACCCATCCCTCTTCCAGTTGCTTGATTACTGTGAGGGCCCAGCCACCTCCTCCCTGCTTCTCTAGACTAGAGGCCAGAGAAGGATAGGGGGCGGTAGCTCCACCCCCCCCCCCCCCCCCCCCCCCCGCCCCTCGCCCCGGGAGGAGCTGGGGACTTCAGAGGACAGGAAGGGAAGGGAGTGGAGCTGCAGCTGGGAGCACTGGGAGCAGTAATTACCCGATGCTGGGGCTGCCACGCTGGCTGAGATTCCCCTTCCCGTGAGGCAAAGCCGCTAGGGGGATGGTCCCTCTGACCCTTGCCTCAACCCCAGGGACCCCAACACCCACCCATCTCCCTTCCCATTCACCAGAGGCCTGACCAAATCTGAGAGTTGGAGACACAGACGGATCATGAGGGGAAAAGACAGATGATAAGAGAAAGACACTGGGACAAACACAAGGAGGGAGAGGACAGGAAAACCACAGAGACCCAGAGATGGACATAGAGGGAGATGGACAAAAGGGACAAGTCAGAAGAGAGACAAAAGACAGAAAGGTCCACACAGTGCATGGCAGTCAGCGAGGGATACAGGCCCAGGCAGAGGGGCAGGGACAAAAAGGGCAGGCCAGGGCCATCTGTTGAACGTGGTGACAATGTGCCATGCCAAGGGCTGTGGGATGGATCTGTGGCATTGAATCCTTACAACAACCCTAGAAGGTGGGAATGACAACCCCATTTTCCAGTTGAGAAAACCGAGGCTCAGAGGGGTGAGGTGACTTGCCCAAGGTCACATGACACTTTAGAAAGTGGCAGACCTGGGTGTGGGGGGCTCTCTCTGCTGCCGGCCCCTGCCAGAGACAGGGAGGCCCAAACAGAGATCCCTGAGGGAATTCTCCAGACAGAGAAGCAGTCAGCGAGCCTGGGAGATGCTCCCTAAGAGATGCGGTGAAAGCGACCCCAGCCTTCCCTGCCCCTCCCGCACCCCTACACCTGGAATGCATTAGGTAGGGGGGCCCCCGGCCTAGGGGAGCAGGGAAGGAGCTGGAGGGGAAGCAGGGAAGGCAAAGGCGAAGGCAAAGGCGGTGGTGTGGGCGGTGGCGGCCCAGGCCTAGCAGGCCCCCGGCGGCGGGCCGGAAGGGCTTCTATGCCAGCTGCAGCTCCCAGAGGCCAGCCCTACCAGTCCCGCCTTTCCCGCTTTCCACAGGCGTCTTCCCTCCGCGATTTAACCCTTTCCCTGCAGGGGCCATGGGGAAGCGCCAAGGAGGGCTCTTCCCTCTTAGTCTCAGCTACATAATTGTGCCCCTCACCCACCTGCCCTTACTCTGGGACCCAGATAGGCATGTCTGATGCCAACTGGGTGCTGTCACCTAGATGTCCTGTCTTCAGGCTCCTCAGCCTCAGCACATTGTGAACGACACTCCTACCCCAGCCCTGGTCTGCTTCTCCTCCTGCCTTCCCCATCGCAGGAAGGACAACTCCATCCGCCCAGCTGCCCAAGTCCTAGGCTTCTCCCTCTTCCTCAACCCACATGTCCAGCCAGGCCCCGAGTCCTTTAGATGCACTGTCCTCAGTTGCTCTAGAATCCCTAGCTTCATTCCCCATCCAGCCCCCTAACTGGTTTCCCTCCCATCTTCCGGGCCTCTACGAGGCATTCTCTACACCACTGCCAGCTTTTGGAAAACACAGTCCCCTGCAATCCCTTCAGCCTTGTGAAGGGCTCCCTTTGCCTTCGGGGGTGAAACTCCTGAGCACAGGGACAAGGAAGGCCTAGCTCAGGAACATTTCCCCGCCCCACGCTCCAGCCACAATGGCCGTTTGTCTGTTCCTCGAAAGTGCTCTCTTCCGCCTAGGGCTTTGGCACGTGTTGTTCCCATGACCCGAACTGCTAGTCTGCTTCTCCCTACCTCTGGACTCCTATTTATCCTTCAGGTCTCAACTCAAATTTATCTTCTTTGCCCTGTCCGCCCACTCCCCCCCATCCTCATGTGTTCTTGCAGCATCTGCACTTGGAATTGCTTGTAGTGTGTCTTTCCTGCTAGATATCAGCTCCACCAGGACAGGGATAGTGACTGTCTTGTTGCCTACCTGGCACCTAGCACAGGGCCTAGCACATAGTAGGCACTCAACAGGTACATGTTAAAGAAAGAAATGCCCCCCTTGCTCCCCTCGTTCACTTTCCCTTCCCCTGTCACCTGTTTGCTCACCAAGTATTATTTACTGATACCACAATGACCAGGTCTGGGATATTACAAATAGGGAAACTAAGACCCTGAGAGGGGAAGGGAGGCCTGGAGGAACGGTGAACCAATAGCAGAGCCAGGAGTGCTGAGGCTCCCTCGGCTACTGCCCTGCAGCCTTGTCTCTGGAGCTGTGTGTGCTTTCAGACACTGTTTGGAGGTGTCACACCTTCCAGGTCCAAGGAACTGGGCACCAGAGCCCAGAGAGGCTGGACTCATTGCTCCAAAGATGTTTGCTCTCTCCAGATGAGGGAACTGAACTCTGTGGTGCTAGCCAATGGCAGACTGCATTTCCTGCCCTCATTCCAGACAGGTCCTAGCCCCACCCAGCCAGCGTCTGGCCAGCTCCACATCTGCCTAAGGCATTTAGCTAACTGGCCCCCAGAAGGCCATGGCTTGGGTTTGTCTGGGGCATTGTTAGCTGCCACTCCACTCTCCCTTGAGGAAGCAGGCAGCCTCACCTGGGCCCTCCCCCAGGGACAGAGGGGCCTGAAACGGCCAAGAGTGGACTGCCAACCATCTGTAATTTGGAAGCTTCTATTCTTTTAGTCTTGTCTGGAGAAGTCCTTTTCCCAGCTACCCAGAGTCTTTACATTTTGTTGTGTTTGTTTGGAAGGCCCTAGTGGACTAGGAACCAAATCTGGTTATTTCCCCAGACTCTCCCTTGGAATCTCAAACTACTGCTCTCCAAAACTCGCCAGCAGACCCCACTACCTCCTCCTGTCCCAAGCCCTCTCTTCTCCTTTCCATAAGCAAACCCCCTCATTGCCCTCTCAGGATGCCCATAACAGAGAGAACACTGAGGGAAACCACACAAATTTACTTTACCAATGTTTGATTTGCTTTTCAGAAGTACTCCTCCCTCAATACTTTGCAATAGCCAGCTACCCTGGGTACATGAAATGGGTCTCAGTTTCATGCAAATATGCTTATTTATTATTTTTTGAGACAGAGTCTCACTTTGTCACCCAGTCTGGAGTGCAGTGGCACAATCATACTCCACTGCAGCCTCGAACTCCTGGGCGCAAGTGATCCTTCCACCTCAGCCTCTCGAGTAGCTGTGACTACAGGCATACACCACCATGCCCTGCTAATTTAAAAATATTTTTTGTAGAGATGGGGTCTCACTAGGTAGCTCAGGCTGGTCATGAACTCCTGCCCTCAAGCAATCCTGCCCCATTGGCCTCCGAAAGTGCTGGGATTACAGGTGTGAGGCACCATGCCTGGCCTCAAATACGCTTTTTTTTTTTTTTTTTTTTTTTTTTTTTTTGAGACGGAGTCTTGCTCTGTCGCCAGGCTGGAGTGCAGTGGCAAGATCTCGGCTCACTGCAACCTCCGCCTCCCAGGTTCAAGCAACTCTCCTGCCTCAGTCTCCTGAGTAGCTGGGACTACAGGTGTGCGCCACCACGCCCAGCTAATTTTTGTATTTTTAGTAGAGATGGGGTTTCACCATGTTGCCAGGATGGTCTCAATCTCTTGACCTCATGATCCACCCACCTCGGCCTCCTAAAGTGCTGGGATTACAGGCGTGAGCCACCACGCCTGGCTGATTTCTGTATTTTTAGTAGAGAAAACATTATGCCATGTTGGCCAGGCTGGTTTCAAACTCCTGGCCTCAAGTGATCCACCCGCCTCAGCCTCCCAAAGTGCTAGGATTACTGGCGTGAGTCACCGTGCCTGGTCGATTTTATTTTTTAAGACACAGTCTTGGCCGGGCACAGTGGCTCATGCCTGTAATCCCAGCACTTTGGGAGGCCAAGGTGGGTGGATCATAAGGTCAGGAGTTCAAGACCAGCCTGGCCAACATGGTGAAACCCTGTCTCTACTAAAAATACAAAAATTAGCTGGGCATGGTGGCTTGTGCCTGTAATCACAGCTACTGGGGAGGCTGACGCAGGAGAATTGCTTGAACGGGGACCCGGGAGGTGGAGGTTGCAGTGAGACGAGACTGCCACTGCACTCCAGCCTGAGCGACAGAGCAAGACTCTGTCTCAAAAACAACACAACACAAAACAAAACAAAGAAAACAACAACAACAAAAAACACAGTCTTGCTCTGTCACCCAGGCTGGAGTGCAGTCGTGTGATCTCGGCTCACTGCAACCTCTGCCTCCCGGGGTCAAGTGATTCTCGTGCCTCAGCCTCCTGAGTAGCTGAGATTACAGGTGTGAGCCACCGTGCCCAGCCCTCAAATATGCTTTAAAAACGGCTGGGTCTCAGCTTCATGAAAATATACTTTAAAAACTGCTTTCCCGGCCGGGCGCGGTGGCTCACGCCTGTAATCCCAGCACTTTGGGAGGCCGAGGCGGGCGGATCCCGAGGTCAGGAGATCGAGACCATCCTGGCTAACACGGTGAAACCCCGTCTCTACTAAAAATGCAAAAAATTAGCCGGGCGAGGTGGTGGGCGCCTGTAGTCCCAGCTACTCGGGAGGCTGAGGCAGGAGAATGGCGTGAACCCGGGAGGCGGAGCTTGCAGTGAGCCGAGATCGCGCCACTGCACTCCAGCCTGGGCGACTAAGCGAGACTCTGTCTCAAAAAAAAAAAAAAAAAAAAAACTGCTTTCCCCCGAAAAAAGGCATTTCTATGGCAAAGTTCCAGCAGGTACTGAATAATTCATCTGAGTGTCACCCTGCCAACCTTACTGTCTGTCTTCAAGGATGGGACTGGCTCCCAGATCTATACATGGTATGCGTTGGTGGTGAAAACTCCCAAACATCACTGGCCCAGGCCTCTTTCCTGAGCTTTCCAATCTTACATCCAAACGTCTGCTTGTGAGATGACACAAACAAATGGGAAAACATTCCATGCTCATGGACTGGAAAAATCAATATCGCTCAAATGGCCATACTGCCCAAAGCAATTTACAGATTCAATGCTATTCCTATCAAACTACCAATGACATTCTTCACAGAATTTTAAAAAACTATTTAAAAATTAATATAGAAACAAGTGTCCAAATAGCCAAGGCAATCCGAAATAAAGAGAACAAAGCCAGTTGGGCATGGTGGCTCAAGCTTGTAATCCCAGCACTTTGGGGGGCCGAGGCGGGCGGATTACCTGAGGTCAAGAGTTCGAGACCAGTCTGGCCAACATGGAGAGACCACGTCTCTACTAAAAATACAAAAATTAGCCAGGCATGGTGGTGGGCACCTGTAATCCCAGCTACTCAGGAGGCTGAGGCAGGAGAATCACTTGAGTCCTGGAGGCAGAGGTTGCAGTGAGCTGAGATCATGCCACTGCACTCCAGCCTAGGTGACAGAGTGACACTCCATCTAAAAACAAAAACAAAACAAAAAACCCACGGTGGCTCACACCTGTAATCCCCAGCACTTTGCGAGGCCGAGGCAGGCAGATCACGAGGTCAGGAGTTCAAGACCAGCCTGGCCAACGTGGCGAAATCCTGTCTCTACTAAAAATACAAAAATTAGCTGGGCGTGGTGGTGTGTGCCTGTAATCCCAGCTACTTGGGAGGCTGAGGCAGGAGAATTGCTTGAACTGGGACCAGGGAGGAGGAGGTTGCAGTGAGCTGAGATCATGCCACTGCACTTCAGCCTGGGTTATGGAGTGAGACTCAGCCTCAAAAAGAAAAAAAAAAAAAAAAAAAAGGGCCAGGCGCGGTGGCTCACGCCTGTAATCCCAGCACTTTGGGAGGCCAAGGCAGGTGGATCACGAGGTCAGGAGATTGAGACCACCCTGGCTAACACGGTGAAACCCCATCTCTACTAAAAATACAAAAAATTAGCTGGGCGTGGTGGTGGGCACCTGTAGTCCCAGCTACTCCGGAGGCTGAGGCAGGAGAATGGCGTGAACCCGGGAGGCGGAGCTTGTAGTGAGCTGAGATTGCACCACTGCACTCCTGCCTGGGTGACAGAGCGAGACTCTGTCTCAACAGCAACAACAAAACAACAACAACAACAACAAAAAACAAAACCAGAGGCATCACACTACCGACTTTATATTTACAGGGCTACAGTAACCAAAACAGCATGGTACTGGACAAAAACAGATACACAGACCAACAGAACAGAATAGAGAGCCCAGAAATAAGGCCACACACCTACAACCATCTAACCTTTGACAGAATTGACAAAAGCAGCAATGGGGAAAGGACTCCCTGGTCAATAAATGGTGCTGGGATAACTGGCTAGCCACATGCAGAAGACTGAAACTAGACCTCTTCCTTACACCATATACTAAAATCAACTCAAGATGGATTAAAGACTTAAATGTAAAACCTAAAACTATAAAAACCCTGGAAGACAACCTAGGAAATACCATTTTGGATATAGGACCTGGCAAATATTTCATAATGAAGGCACTAAAAGCAATTGCAACAAAAACAAAAATTGACAAATGGGACCTGATTAAATGAAAGAGCTTCTGCACAGCAAAAGAAGCTATCAACAGAGTAAACAACCTACAGAAATGGGAGAAAATATTTGCAAACTATGCATCTGACAAAGGTCCAATATCCAGAATCTGTAAGGAACTTAAATCAACAAGCAATAAACAAACAACCCCATTAAAAAGTGGGCAAAGGACATGAACAGATACATTTCAAAAGAACACATACATGTGGCCAATAAGCATATGAAAAAAATGTTCAACATCGGCCGGGCGTGGTGGCTCACACCTATAATCCTAGCACTTTGGGAGGCCGAGGCAGTTGGATCACCTGAGGTCAGGAGTTCTGGACCAGCCTAGCCAACATGGCGAAACCCCGTCTCTACTAAAAATACAAAAATTAGCTGGGTGTGGTGCCAAGCACCTGTAATCTTGCTACTTGGGAGGCTGAGGTGGGAGAATTGCTTCAACCTGGGAGGCGGAGGTTGAAGTGAGCTGAGACAGAGCCACTGCACTCCAGCCTGGGTGACAGAGAAAAAAAAAGAAAAGAAAAAATGCTCAACATCACTAATCATTAGAGAAATGCAAATCAAAACTGCAATGAGATACCATTTCACACCAGTCGGAATGGCTATTACTAAAAAGTCAAAAAATAACACGCCAGGTTGCAGAGAAAAGGAAATGCTTATACACTGCTGGTGGGAATGTAAATTAGTTCAGTCATTATGGAAAGCAGTTTGGTGATTTCTCAAATAACTCAAGCAGAATTACCATTCAACTCAGTAATCTCACTATTGGGTATATACTCAAAGGAGTATAAATCGTTCTACCATAAAGACACATGCATATGTATGTTCATCACAGTGCTATTCACAATAGCAAAGACATGGAATTAACCCAAATGCCCATCAATAGTGGACTGGATAAAGAAAATGTGTTATGTATACACCATGGAATACTATGCAGCCATAAAAAAGAATGAGATCATGTCCTTTGTAGGAACACAGATGGAGCTAGAGGCCATTATCCTTAGCAAACTAAGGCAGGAACAGAAAACCAAATACCGCATGTTCTCACTTATAAATGGGAGCTAAACATTGAGTACATATGGACACAAAGAAACAAAAAGCAGACACTGGGGCCTATTTGAGGGTGGAGGGAGGGAGGAGGGTAAGGACTGAAAAACTACCTATCAGGTACTATGCTTATTACCTGGGTGGTGAAATAATCTGTATACCAAATCCCCCTGACATGCAGTTTACCCATATAACAAACTTGCACATGTACCCCTGAACCTAAAATAAAAGTTTTAAAAAAGATTATGGTAAATCCATACAATGGCATATTATTACGCAGTCATTAAAATGTTCAAAAAAAGTTCATGAAGAGTTTTTAATGATGTTGGAAAAATACATTAAATGAAAAAGCATGATATAAAATTGAACATATAATATGATTTCAATTATGTAAAATACACACCAATATGTAGAAAAAGATCTAGCAGAAAACAGCCCACAATATTAAAAGTGATCATCCTGGGTAGTAAAAAACAAAAATGAACCAAACCCACAAATGCCTGCTGGCCATCTTCACCTGCATGTACCCGCAGGCGTTTCGAATTCAACTTGTCTCAAACACAATTTACTATCTTCCCTCAAACCTCCTCCCTCTCTTGTATATAGATGGCCCCACCAACATCCACCAGGTCACTGCAGTTGGTTTCAGAAAACAACATGGAGCAATCTGGACTTTGCCTTCTGTCTCAGCCTCTACATCCAAGCTACTACCAAGGCCTGTCCATGCTAGCATCTAAATATCTCTCAGATCTTACCCTCCTTACCTGCCATCGCTCTAACCCAAGCTACTATCACCTCTCTCCGGGAAGACTGCAACACTCACCTGCCTGTCTCCCTGCTTCCACTCTTGCACCCCTTCCATCCATTCTCCCTATGCAGCTAGGGAGAGCTTCCAAACACCCCCATCTGAGCACATCATTCCCGTTAATAAACCCTTCGATGGTTTCTCTTCGTCCTCAGAAGAAAGTTCCTTCTCAGCCTTGTCACTCCACTCCTCCCAATACTAGCCCTATTCCCCAGTGCCCCATGTCTCGCTGCCTTTGCTCCCACTGAACCTCTTACCTGAATTGTCCTCCATGTTCTTCTCTAGCTCTACAACCCTTTTTTGACACCCCTCTAGAGCCCTTTCTTAGGGCCAGACCCTGCACTGGGCACTGATGATGCCAGGGTTTCCTCTGCCTAGAGTCCCAGAATGGCAACTGCCTTCCAATTTGAACTGCCAAATGGCAGCCATTCACGAGAGCTGAGAATAAGGGGTAAACTGAGGCAGCCAGTGTTTGTGTGTACGAGGGCGAGAGGTTGACTCTCCCTTTGTGTTTAATCTTGTGCCTCCATTTGGGGTTAGGAGTGAGTTAACAGAAGCCCACATGGGTCCCTGGGGAAAGGGCCTTAGAGGGGTAGGCCGATGTATCCTCCTGGCCCTAATGATGCTGACTCACTGTAGGACCATGGCTAAAAAAAATCACTACCTCTCTGAGCCTCCACTGCCCCATCTGGAAAACGGACTTAACTAGTGGTTCCCACTCCAAGCTGTGCATCACAATCACCTAAGGAGCTTTTGAAAATAGATTCCTTGGTTGTCAACCCCAAGATTCTGGAGCGCTGAGGTGGAGTGTGGAATCACATTTCTTTTTAAGGTCAACAAGAGATTCTGATGCTCACTCAGTTCGGGAAACCCAAAATGAGACAGTATCTAGGGTCTTTTCTAACTCCAATTTTTACTCTTGGAGACTCTGAAGATGCCTCAGGATCCAAATGAGAGTCAGCCCCTCCTCTTGCCCCCCTCAACTGGCTCAGTTTCCCCCATTACCCACAAAACGGCTCTAACATCAGGTACAACTCCTTTGACTTAGCTAGGGTCAGACACCAATATCCCCACAATCCCCGCATCTGGAAGGACATTCTAGGCCTCAACCCTGAGGAATAGAGCCGCCATCTCTGCAAACCCCTGCAAGCAAACCACTTTCTGACTCTCTCAAACCCCTCTCTGGCATTTCACTGGGTTTTCCCAGTGACCCTTCGGTTTAATCAACCTGGAAAATCGGCATAATAACAACTGTCCCTTTCCCCACCAAGAAGCAGACAGGATCACTAAAAGAGAAAGCACTTTGAAGCAATTCAAGGCTGTTCACATGGATAAGATACAATTATTATTTTTAAAAGCCTCCCCCCACCCCCAGGATGAGCCACTGAGCCCTGAAGATGGTGATTCAATAAAGGTCTCAGCAGTGTTAGGGAGGAAGTCAGCAGGCACATGGAAATCTTAACATGTGGACCAGAATGTTTCAACCCTTTAATTGAAGTTCAGGAAACTCTCTCTCTCTCTGGTACACACACACCCTACAACCACTAACCCTGCCCTCTTAGGGCCAATTATAGGCGAGTCCTGTGGAGAGAGAAGTCAAGTCACTTGTGCCTACCCCTGGGCCAGCTGGGCAGTGGGGGAGGCGGGCCTCTCACAACCCATGCTGCAGTGAATCACATGGCCCGGCGCCCACCTAGTCAGGGCCTGAGTAATTCCTCCGCCTCTTCTTCAGAAGGTTTTTCTCTTATTTTTTAACTCAATTTTATTTTTTTTAAACTCCTGGTTGCTGAGGATTTATACCATGCTGCAGGCTTTACAACCATTAACTCATAGACTCCTCATTGCATTCTCTAGATGAAGAAACTGAGGTTCAGAGAAGGGAAGTCACTCATTCAGGGTCACAAAGTGAATTAGTTAGAATAGGAGGCCAGGTCCTTCCCTGACACTTGCCTTATTCGCAATCCCCATCTTGAATTAAAAAAAAAAAAAAAAAAAAGACACCCACTATGCAATTACAGAGGCAGGGACTTTGTTGGGGAAAAGGATCCTGGGAACTCTGTGTTGCCTTTTTGGGGAGGAGGAGAGTGGTTTAGGAAGGGTATTATGATTTGTAATTTGAATGAATTGGTGGATTGGGAAGGCATACTCAGAATCATCACCATGTATTGATTACAGAGGCCAGAGACTAGGGGTCCAGACATTGCCCAGCTACTGACTTTCAGATCAAGAGTATCCAGAGGGCAGGAATTTGGTGTCCTTTTTTTTTTTTTTTTTTTTTTTTTTTGAGACGGAGTCTTGCTCTGTCTCCCAGGCTGGAGTGCAGTGGCATGATTTTGGCTCACTGCAAGCTCCGCCTCCCGGGTTCACACCATTCTCCTGCCTCAGTCTCCCGAGTAGCTGGGACTACAGGCGTCCACCACCACTCCCGGCTAATTTTTTTGTATTTTAGTAGAGAGGGGTTTCACCGTGTTAGCCAGGATGATCTTGAACTCCTGACCTCGTGATCCACCCGCCTTGGCCTTCCAAAGTGCTGGGATTACAGGCGTGAGCCACCGCGCCCGGCCTGGTGTCCTTCTTTTAGGCAGTAGTTACTGCGGGGCCTACTATGTGCTTCTTTAGTATCTGTTTAGGCATTTATTTAATGAGGATTTATTGAGCAACTACCGTGTGTTAGGCACTGTGCTAGTTGCTGGGGATACAACAGTGAGCAAAACAGATATAGTCGCCTTGCCCCCATGGAGCTCACATTCTAGTGAAGGAAGACAGGCAATAAACGAGTACACACATACAATAAGATAATTTCAGACTGTACTAAGCGCAAGGATGGAAGCACACTCACAGTCTCTGATGGAGGCTCACAAGTGGCCCCACCTAAAGTGGTCAGGGATGGTCTCTTGGAAGAGGTGACATTTGACCTGAGACATGCAAGACGAGGAGCAAGCCAGGTAGAGAGGGCTGGGGGAAGAGCTTCCAGCCAGAAGGAAAAGCCAATGCAAAGTCCTGGGGTGGGAGTGCTTGTGGCCTGTTTTGGCATCTGAAAAAAGGCACTGACTTTACACAGTGTCAAGGGGAGTTTGGAAAGCCAGCAGAAGTAACATGCAGGCCAGGGCGTTAAGGGCCTGTTGCCAGTTGGTTATCTTCAGCCCACACGGAAGGAGCCCCCTGAAATCTCCCATAGGTTCCATGCCTAGCCCAAGGTCATGACGGCAGCAAAAGGTACATCCTGCCCATGCTTTATACTTCACTACTGCTACCTGGTGCAAGGCCATGGTCCCAGAGATCTGTGGAACCTGAGGTGTGAACCCGGGAGCCCCCAAAGGCTTAATAACTCCTTCAGTCCCAGTGGAAGGCAGGGCAGATGTGCTGTGCTCTTCTTCTGTGGCTCCTGGGCTCAGGCCCATATGAGAATGTCCCCGGCCGGGCGCGGTGGCTCAAGCCTGTAATCCCAGCACTTTGGGAGGCCGAGACGGGCGGATCACGAGGTCAGGAGATCAAGACCATCCTGGCTAACACGGTGAAACCCCGTCTCTACTAAAAATACAAAAAACTAGCCGGGCGAGGTGGCGGGCGCCTGTAGTCCCAGCTACTCGGGAGGCTGAGGCAGGAGAATGGCGTAAACCCAGGAGGTGGAGCTTGCAGTGAGCTGAGATCTGGCCACTGCACTCCAGCCTGGGCGACAGAGCGAGACTTCGTCTCAAAAAAAAAAGAGAGAATGTCCCCATATGGGGGAGGTCCTGCTGGGCTCCTCAGACACTTAGGCCTGTGTAGCACAAAGGCAGTGGTCTGTGGCCTCAGCCTGACCTAGAGCTGCTCCACCTTTTCAAACCCAAGAAACCATCCTGATTTCACATCACAACCAACCTCGTGGCCCTGCAGCTCTCCAGCTCCTGCTACAACTGGCTTCTGCCTCTGTTGGCTTTTCTGCTGTCTCCCTACCTATCAGCCCCTCCAACCTTCTCCTCTAGCCTGACTCCCAAGGCCCACCTCTTCCACCTTTCTCTCTCATCAGCACCGTCTACTCCTTCCTTCCCTTGCTCTCCCGCCACACACACCTGGCAAAATCCCAACCTTGGATCAATCCACTATCCTTCTTTTTTTTTTTCTGCTCATACTCCAGGGCTGCTGAATAGTACAGGAGAAAATCACATAAGCAGAAGGCTTGGCATTACTTTCATGGTCTCCAGCCTCAGTGTGGGGAAGCAGAAAGACCACAGACTTTGGACACAAATAGATCTGGTTCAAATCCTGGCTCCCTACTAGCTGTGTGACCTTGGGCAAGTAGCTTAACTTCTCTGAGCTTCAGTTTCCTTCCCTACAAAATGGGACTAATAGTATCTACTTCATGAGGGTTCCTGCAGCTGAAATGAAAATCTACGTAAAGCACCCAGTCCAGTGCCTGGTACAATGTAGGCGGTTGGCAAATGGAAGACTCCTTTTTTTTCTTCTGTTCTCCAAACTAAACCCTGGTTTCCCCAACCAAATATCCGTTGCTGCCTTGCAATCCTCCCTCTTTTTCTCGCGAGTGCTCCCTCTCCCATTAGCCTCAGCAGACAGACAAGAAGGGGGTTGGAGTGGTTGAGGGGCACAAGGGACAGAGAGAGGAGATGGGGACAGAGGTTGAAAGGACTGGACACAAGGCCAAGGGGCGTGGGGAGGGGAAGAGGGTTGAGGGGACCCAAAGGGCCGAGGTAAGGGAGCCTGTCCCGAGGTGGGGCTTAGAGGACTCGAGAACAAGAACCCGCTTCCAGTACCAGGCCCGTGGCCCGGGCTCCCATGCTCTCTCGGTCACTCACTCACCAGGCCGAGGCTGCGAGCCCTCCAGGTGGTAAGAGAAGCGTAGGGCCCGGTGGTGCTGTGGACTGGGACCGCAGGGCAAGACCCGGTGGCCTGGAGCAGCACCCAGGCTGGTGTCCGAGGGTCCGACAAACTGGGGATCCAGTGGGCCGCCAAGAGCCGAACCTGAGCCCCTGAGCACCAGCAGTCCGGGTTCTGAGGCTCCAGGGTCCGAGTCGGCACAGGCCGGCGGAGCGGCGCCCGGCGGGTTCGCGGCCGGGTGTTCGGGCTCCGAAGGCCCGGCGCCCCCCGGGGCCTGGGGGCCATGCATGGTCCGGGCCTGGGCGCGGGGCCCGAGCTCCCCGCTTGGCTCCAGCTCCTGGGGCGGAGGCGCGGGCGGAGGAGGCCCGGCGCCCGGCGGAGCAGCGGCCTCAGGATCGGGGGGCGGGGCTGCGGGCTCAGCCCCACTGCGGAGACTCAAGCCCCCAGCCCGGGCCCGGGCCAGCAGCCGTGGCAGCGGTGGCAGTAGCAGCAGCAGCCGCGGCCACCGCCGCTGCCGTGCCAGGCATCGCCGGCCCCGGCCCCGGCCCCGTGCGGGGAGTGGGCTCGACGGGGCCGGGGGCCCGCTGGGGAGCGCTGTCTATGCGGCTGCGGTTGGGCGAGGGTTGAAGGGCTACGCTCGGCGGGGACTCTCTCGTAGACTGCGAGCCACTTCCGTGGCCCCGGGGCGAGAAGTCGGTCGGATCCAAGTGCGGGGTCTCTTCTTTCTCCCCGAATGGGAATAGATCTGGGCTCTCCTGGCTGGTTGGAAAGCGTTCTTCCTCCCGCCGCAGCCGAGGCCGGGGGCGGAGGAGAGGGGAGGGGAGAAGAGAGGAGGGAAGAGAACGGCGGTGGCCGGGGGCGCGCGTGTGCGCCGCGCTTAGGCTGCGGGGCTCGCCTTCAGCCAGTCGTCCCAGACGATGCTCCAGCCCCTGGGGCAGGAGAACGGCCTGGGCCGGGCTCCAGTGTCCTCCCCAGCCTCGGCCTGGGGCTCGGCGGCGGCGGGCGGGAAGGAGCCCTGGGAAAGGGGGTGGGGAGGCGGGAGCCTCGCAGAGGCAGCCGCAGCCACAGCGGCGCTGGGACCCAGTTACCGGGGCCCCGCCCCCTCGCCCGGGATTTGCGCCTGACCACGCCCCCTCGCTCGGGGCCGCCTCACTTCTCGCTGCTACCGCTCTCAAGGCCCTCCTGCCCCTTAAAAAATTCCCCCTCAGCCTGCTTTCCCCACAGGCAAGTCTCCGGGCTCAACCCCCCTTCCCCCATATCTGCCCTTCCATCCCATCTCAGGTCTTCTCCCCTCTGCTTGCCTTTCACTCTCTTTTCCAAAAGCCTTTCCGCATGTTCCCGAGTGTTCCTAGGGCTGAGCTCATAGAGGACCTGTCTCTGATTCTCCTTCACTCTGCTCAAACCAGATATCATGGTCCCTTACTTAGTCACTTTCTTAAATACCCTCAGTTCCCTGATTTGTCGCATCCGTCTGGCAACATCCCAATCTTGAATCAGTCCAACTGTCCGCCTTTTCCATGCCTGCGCCCAGGCAGCTAAACATTGCTGGAGAAAACTATTCAACTTCACAGATTTGTGCCACTATAAACCCATGGTTCCCAGCTTCTACCAGGCCCTCAGTTTTGACCCACAACCCTACTAGTCAGCTCTCCCTCCCGTTCTCCACAGTGGCCATTTCAGACCTCCTTTCCCCTCAAACCCCCAACTTCTCCATCTGCTCTGTAACCCTCAGCAAATAACCTGACCTACTGCAGAGAGTAAACAGAAGCCACCGTAGAGGAAGCTCTTGACTTTTTGCTACGAAGCCTAGGAATTTGTCCTTGCTCCTTCCCAACAGCATCTAAACATACTCATGCCTGTTCCATCTAAAAACAAATAAACAATTACCAAGAATTCTCCCTCTCCAACCACCTCCTTCTCTTCTCTTCCACAAACTTCTCAAAAGAGTTGCCTACACCCAACTGTCTTCATTTTCCCACCTCCTACTTATCTTTCGGCTCACTACAATCTCCGCCTCCTGGGTTCAAGCGATTCTCCTGCCTCAGCCTCCGGAGTCGCTGGGATTACAGGCGTCCGCCACTACGCCCAGCTGATTTTTTGTATTTTTAGTAGAGACGAGGTTTCACCATATTGGCCAGGCTTGTCTCGAACTCCTAACTTTGTGATTCGCCCGCCCTATTACAGGCGTGAGCCACCGCGCCCAGCCCCCATAGAATCTTTTCAGAGGTTATCCTACTTGGTTTCTTGATAGCATTTGGCACTGTTGACCACTCCCTCCTCCTTAAACCACTTCCATGACACTGCACTTTCCTTGTTTTTCTTCTGCTTCCTTAGTAATTCTTTTTTTACTTTCCAGGCTTCTCTTTGTCCAACGCTTTATGCTGGTGCTCTTTAGGGCTTTGGTCTGAGCTCTCTCATCCTCTCTCTATATATGCTTTTTTTTTTTCTTTTTTTCTTTCTGAGACAGAGTCTTGCTCTGTCGCCCAGGCTGGAGTGCAGTGGTGCGATCTAGGCTCACTGCAACTTCCGCCTCTTGGGTTCAAGCTATTCCTCCTGCCTCAGCCTCCCAAGTAGCTGGCATTACAGGCACGCACCACCACGCCCGAATAACTTTTGTATTTTTAGTAGAGACGGGGTTTCGCCATGTTGGCCAGGCAGGTCTTCAACTACTGACCTCAAGTGATCCACTTGAGCAAACAGCAGCCTCGGATTAGAGGCCGCTCTTTTTCTATATCTCATTTGCTCCCATGGCTTCAATGATCATATCTTTGCTGATGACTCCCAAATTGATACCTCAAAACCAGATGTTTCTCCTGACCCATGCATTCAACTGGTTATTAGGCAGCTCTACCTGAATATCCCAGAGACACCTAAAACCTCAGCTTCTTCCCAACTCAAGGCATCCTCCTTCCAACCTGTTTGTCCTTCTTTGTGTCTTACCTTAGTGAATGACACCAGTCAGAGCAGAAACCTGGGTTACACCCTTAATTCTTTTCTCTCCTCCATCCCCCATTCAGTCACCAAGTCCCATCATTTTGACCTCCTACCAAATCTATTTATGTAATCTCTACATTTCTGTTGCCACTACCCTGATTTAGACCAGAACCATTTCTAACTTGCAATACTGTCACAGCCTCCCTATTTCAGTCTTGTTCTCTGGATTCTATTTTCTACACTATAGGCAGTGTATATCTTTTGAAAACATAAATAAGGCCAGGTGCAGTGGCTCACGCCTGTAATCCCAGCACTTTGGGAGGCCGAGGTGGGCAGATCACTTTAGGTCAGGAGTTCGAGATCAGCCTGGCCAAGATGGTGAAACCCTACCTCTACTAAAAATACAAAAATTAGCCACGCGTGGGGGCGGATGCCTGTAATCCCAGCTACTCAGGAGGCTGAGGCAGAGAATTGCTTGAACCCTGGAGGCCGTGGTTGTTGTGAGCGAAGATGGTGCCGCTGCACTCCAGCCTGGGCGACAGAGCAAGACGTGTCTCAAAAAAAAATAATAATAATAAATATAAATTAATTAAATAAATGTTAAATCAAATTATATCACTCCCATGTTTAGGACCCTTCAGTGAGGGTCTCTACTGGCTCAAAAGGAAACCCACCTTCCTTAACAGGAAAGGTTACGCTGGACCCTTCATGATCTGTGCCCCTGACAGCCTTTCCATGCTGAAATTCTTAAACTATTCCTTAGTCTCTCAAGCCTCCAAGTTTTTGCATATGCTGTTCTCCCTGAGTGAAACTTTCTCCACATCTCCCCAATTCCACTTCATTTGTTCTTCAGATCTCAGGTCATTCAACGAATATCTTTTGAACACAAACTATGGGCCAGGCACCATGTGATGCACTAGCTATGCAGCAGTGAATAAGACAGACATGAACAAGATAATGGTGAAAAAACTGTCCTCAGAGTTCACTGGCTGGTACTGGAGAGGATGTGAAATAAACACATAATTACAACACATAAACACACATAATTACGAATTGTGATAAGGTTATAAAGGGACAGAACAGGGTGATAGGAAAGAGAATAAAGGGTAAGTGTGTGGAGGGGGAGTGATTTAGCCTGAGGGGTCAGGCAAGGGCCGCTATTTAAGCTGACCCCTGAAGGAGTGGGAGTTGGCAGATGAGGAATAGAGACAAAAGTGCTCCAGGCAAAAGATACAGCAAGTGGGAAGGCCCTGGGGGGAAGATAAATGGCCTATTTAGGAGCTACAGAAGGCTAATATAGCTAAAGCACAGTGTTTGGAAGGCAAGAGAGGTGGGATATGAGATCCAAAAGGTAGGCAGGAGCTAGATTATGCAGGGCTTTTCAGGCCACGTTAAGAATAATGGGTTTTATTCTACAAGCAATGAAAAGGTATTGAAGCAGTGCTTTCAAATGTGGGTCAAACTGGAGAAGGTACTGAAATCTATTTAAGAATAGAAAATATAAGAATGGGCTGGGCGTGGTGGCTCACGCCTGTAATCCCAGCACTTTGGGAGGTCGAGGTGGGTGGATCACCTGAGGTCAGGAGTTTGAGGCCAGCCTGACCAATATGGTGAAATCCCGTCTACTAAAAAAACAAAAATTAGCCGGGTGTGGTGGAGCGTGCCTGTAATCCCAGCTACTAGGGTGGCTGAGGCAGGAGAATGGCTTGAACCCAGGAGACGGAGGTTGCGGTGAGGCGAGATCGCGCTACTGCACTCCAGCCTGGGCTACTCTGTCTCACATACACACACACACACACACACACAAAATTAATTAATTAATAAAAAGAGTATATCATAGGATCATGTAGGAAGGATAAGTATGTTTCATGAAACGCTTCAGTTTGTATCATATGTGAACTGGATCCGGAGGAAATAGTATCTCTTTTGCAGATACCTCACATCCCCAAAATGCTGAAATACACATTGAAAGGTTTTAAGCTTGAGGTTCACAGGGTATATTTAACATTTTACGAAGATGACTTTGGTTGCTCTAGATTGAATTGCAGGTGGACAAGATTAGAACCTACTGCAGCCAGAGATGATGGTGAGCTGACTAAGGAGGTGGCAGTGGAGATAGAGAGAGGCAGACCGATTTGAGAGATATTTAGAATTGAGAAGGCTTGGTGTGAAGGCTTGGGAGAGGGAGGGGGAAAGGAGAATCAAGGATGGCTCCAAGGGATCTGGTGATGGTAGGCCAGTCACTCATTGAGATGAAGAAGACAGAAAGAGGAACAGATTTTCAGGGGAAGATCAAGAGTTCAGTTTTGGATATGCTAAGCTGGACATGCCCTTGAGATATCCAAGTGGATAAGTCAAGTAGATAGTGGTATACACATCCCAGGGGAGAAGTCTGTTTCAGATATAAGTGAGAGTTGTCAGCATAAAGATGGCGTAAAAGCCAACAGTAGAAAAAATCACCCTGAAACAGTAAAGACTGAGAAAGGAATAGGATCCATGACTGAGCTTTGAGGAACTTCAACTTTACAAGTTGAGTGAAGGAGCAGAAGTTGGCAGAGACTGAAAAAGAAGTAAAGAGCTCTGGGAGCGGTGGCTCACGCCTGTAATCCTAGCACTTTGGGAGGCCCAGGCAGGCGGGTCACACGGTCAGGAGATCGAGACCATCCTGGCTAACACGGTGAAACCCTGTCTCAACTAAAAATACAAAAAATTAGCTGGGCATGGTGGTGGGTGCCTGTAGTCCTAGCTACTCAGGAGGCTGAGGCAGGAGAATGGCGTGAATGCAGGAGGCGGAGCTTGCAGTGAGCCGAGATGGCACCACTGCAGTCCATCCTGGGCCACAGAGCGAGACTCCGTCTCAAAAAAATCTTAGGCCAGGCGCGGTGGCTCAAGCCTGTAATCCCAGCACTTTGGGAGGCCGAAACGGGCGGATCACGAGGTCAGGAGATCGAGACCATCCTGGCTAACATGGTGAAACCCCGTCTCTACTAAAAAAAAATACAAAAAAGTAGCCGGGCGAGGTGGCGGGCACCTGTAGTCCTAGCTACTCGGGAGGCTGAGGTGGGAGAATGGCGTAAACCCGGGAGGCGGAGCTTGCAGTGAGCTGAGATCCGGCCACTGCACTCTAGCCCGGGCGACAGAGTGAGACTCCGTCTCAAAGAAAAAAAAAAAATCTTAAAAACAACAACAACAAAAAGAGGCAGGGATATAACCAGGAGTGTGTCAAGGATGTTCCAAGAGTGCTGAGAAGTTGAGGATTTAAAAGGGTCCATTGGCTATGGCAACATTGATATCATTCATGACCTTGATAATAGTGGTTTTGGAGGAGTGGTGGGGGTGAACACCAGAATGGATGAAGAGTGAATGGATACCATTGGTGGGAGTGTAAATTGATACAACCATTCTAGAAAAACTTGGGCATTTTCTAGTAAAGCTGAATGATGCACATACTCTGTGACCTGGCAATTCTAGGTATATACCCCAGAGCAGCAGTTCTCACAGTGTGATCTGGGGATCCTGTGGAGGAGGGTAGTGGGGAGAACCAAAACCATAATATAGTAAGATGTTACTTGCTTTTTTACTCTCATTCTCTCAAGAATGTAGAGTGGAGTTTTCCAGAGGCTACATGACATGTGATATCACAACAGATTGAATGCAGAGGCAGATATGAGAATCCAGCTGTCTTCTATTAAGCCATAAAGAGATTTACAAAAATGTAAAACAATGCCACTCCTCACTAAATTCTTTTTGTGTTGAAAAATAGTCATTTTTCATAAAAATATATTGTGTTAATATAATTGGTTTGTTATTTTAATGTATTTAAACTTTTTCAGCTTTAATTTCGAATACAGCAAATATCAATTGATATAAACCACATAAATCAAAGCTCTTTGGGGTCTGCAATGCTTTTTAAGAATATAAAGGGGTCCTGAGACCAAAAAGTTTGAGAACTGCTCCTTAAAGCAACATGTATGTGTATTGGGAGTCATGTACAAGAATGTTTACGAGTCTGTTTGTAACAGCAAGAAACTGGAAACAAGAGTATAGGATAAATACACTCATACTTTTTTTTTTTTTGAGATGGAGTTTCACTCTTGCTGCCCAGGCTGGAGTGCAAGGGCGCGATCTTGGCTCACTGCTACCTCTGCCTCCCGGGTTCAAGCATTTCTCTGCCTCAGCCTCCTGAGTAGATGGGATTACAGGCATCTGCCACCACGCCTGGCTAACTTTTTGTATTTTTAGTAGAGATGGGGTTTCAACATGTTGGTCAGGCTGGTCTCCAACTCCTGACCTCAGGTGATCCACCCGCCTCTGCCTCTCAAAGTGCTGGGATCATAGGCGTGAGCCACCGCGCCCAGCCCACTCATTTACACAACAGAATACTATAAGGAAATTTAAGAAATGAATGAATTGTAGCTACATGTATCCACATGGATGAGACTCAGGAGATCTAATACTGATTTTAAAAAGTCTTTGGGAGGCCGAGACGGGCGGATCACGAGGTCAGGAGATCGAGACCATCCTGGCTAACACCGTGAAACCCCGTCTCTACTAAAAATACAAAAAAAAAAACTAGCCGGGCGAGGTGGCGGGCGCCTGTAGTCCCAGCTACTTGGGAGGCTGAGGCAGAAGAATGGCGTAAACCCGGGAGGCGGAGCTTGCAGTGAGCTGAGATCCGGCCACTGCACTCCAGCCCGGGCTACCGAGCAAGACTCCGCCTCAAAAAAAAAAAAAAAAAAAAAAAAAAAAAAAAAAAAAGTCACAGAAGAATATGTTTATACAAAGCTGAAAACCATGCAGAATTAAACAGTATGTGGATGCAGTCATATATTACAAAACGAGAAAAGCAAGGAGTGAAAAATGAAAAATTCAGGACAGCAGTTACCTGTCACAGAGGTGAAGGAGATGTGACTGGGGAGAGTCATACAAGGAGTTTTGTCATTAGTAAATGATCTCTTATTGAAGCTAGGTGATAGGGACACAGATTTTTAAAATTGTTAATTCAAACTGTACAGATACGTATATTATAAAATTTATAATGTATATCATGAAAAACAAATATATTGATAATTAATTAATTTTAAAAAACACGACTAATTGCCTAGAGGGCTGGAGGGAGTGTAGATTGTTATAGGATCCTCACTGAGGTTAGAGGGAACACTCCTCCCACCCCAGTGAAGTGGGGTTACGTGTGTATGCAGTTCCCTTGAGAAACATGGCTGTGAAGGGAAATAGATCCTAGGGAGATAGCATGATCATAGGAAGAGGGTCAAATAATGATTTTTTTTTAAGATGAGAGATGCTGGACTATGTTTGCTTCTGGGAATGATCCAGTAGAGAGAGAGAGAGAGGGAGAGAGAGAGAGAGAGAAAGGCACTAACACAAGGGAAATGAAAGGTTGGTACCGAGCCTCAGAGGGTTCCTGGACCCTTAATTGTAACACGAAGGAATGAGAAAAAGACAAATGCAAATACAGGTAACTTTACAGATTGAGTGGAGGGCAGATAAAGGCCCTGCAAAAAATTCTCGATGGCTTCTATTTTGTCACTGATGCATGAAGTAAGGTTATTTGCCATAGAGATAATAGAGGGCCAGGCGCGATGGCTAATGCCTGTAATCCCAGCACTTTGGGAGGCTGAGGCGGAAGAATGGCTGAGCCCAGGAGTTGGAGACTAACCTGGGCAACATAGTGAGACCTGTCTCTACAAAAAATTAAAAAATTAGCCAGGCATGGTGGTGCCTGCCTATAATTCCAGCTACTTGGGAGGCTGAGGCAAGAGGATCCCTTGAGCCCAGGAGGTTGAGGCTGCAGTGAGCCATGATTGTGCCACTGCACTGCAGCCTGGGTGACAGAGCAAGATCCAGTCTCAAAAAAAAAAAAGAAAAAATTAGTCTTTCTTATTAGCATGGTTGATAGAAATTTGTTTTTTACTATTGACAGTTTAGCAAACTTTCATACTATGATAATATTTTATATATGTTTAGGACTGCTATCAAATTTGGGAAAACCCTTGTCTAGTTTCTTTCATAAATGAGTTATAAGATTTCAGGGCATTTTAATTTTTTTGTAGAATGACAAATCTCCAGTACTGTGATTGTTCACTGTTCTTTAAACAGGGCCTTGGAAGAGACCTATGCAAAGGAGGGGCCCTGAAGCTTAAGCTTCATTGACTTCTATGTAAATCTACTTCTGGCCTCTTTAAATTACCTCCTCCTCCAGGAAGCTTTCTCTGATTTTCCCAGGCTGTTTTTCCCACAGGACTTTATTTCTGCCGTTTCCCCAGTTTTTCTGAGCTTTCCCAGTCTCTCTAAGCTAGGTAGGTCTGCCTCCTCTACTAGAAGGAGGGAGCTCCAGAGGACAAGGAGTCAGGACACACTTACCCTAGAGACCGCAGTCTTCCATTAGTCTGTCAGCAAACCTTCAATTGAAGCAGTATGGCATGGTAGTCAAACATGTAGTCCTTGGAAGCAGGCAGACTGGAATTTGGCTTTTTATATCTTCAGTGCATGGAAAAGGATTCATCCCAATCCTTGGTTCATGATATACTCTCACCATTGGTTTGAGCTGGAGCTTCACTCACTCTTAGCTCCTCTGTGTGATGTTGGGCAAGTTGTTCATTGTTTGGAGTCTCAGTTTCCCCATGTGTAAACTGTGGATGATAATAACACCTTCTACATTAGAGCTGTGAGGTTCTGATGACATAATCCATGAAAAGGCATGCACAGGACATGGTGCCTAATGTTTAATAAATGGAGCTCTCCATGTGACTGGCACTCTATCATGAGTGTAGGATACAGTAAGGAATAACAAAGGCCTGGGCCTTGCCTTCCTGAACTCATAGTCTAGTGGGCCCCATACGGCCCAGTGCTCGCCCTGATATAGCCAAGAGACTTGTGAATGATTGTCGGATCAGAAAGATTTAATCCTTTTGTCTCTATTTCTCTCTCTCTCTCTCTCTCTTTTTTTTTTTTTTTTTTTTTTGAGACAGAGTCTCACTCTGTCGCCCAGGCTGGAATGCAATGGCACAGTCTCAGCTCACTGCAACCTCTGCCTCCTGGGTTCAAACAGTTCTCCTGCCTCAGCCTCCTGAGTAGCTGGGATTACAGGTGCCCACCACCACACCCGGCTAATTTTTGTATTTTTAGTAGAGACAGGGTTTCACCATGTTGGCCAAGCTGGTCTCGAACTCCTGACCTCAGGTGATCCACCCGCCTCGGCCTTCCAAAGTGCTGGGATTACAGGCATGAGTCACCGTGCTCAGCCACTATTTCTTTCGTGTTTTTGTCTCTCTTCCTCCCAGTTAGCCATCACTGTCACCATCTCTCAGACATCCACTATCTCTGTCTCTATTTTGCTTTTTCTTGTCTGTTTACAATTGTCTGGCTGTTTCTTTTTCCTGTCTCTCCTATTGTCTCTCTCAAACTCTCTCCCCTCTCACTCTTTTTCTCTCATTCTATTAGTTATGTTGCCGGCTACCCTGCCATCCTGTCTGAGTCTAACTCAGGATCCTCATCTTGGTCCATGTCTCTGTCCTTATATATATGACCACATTGTTCTCCCTCATCTGTTTTTTTTTTCTGAGACGGAGTCTCACTCTGTCACCCAGGCTGGAGTGTGGTGGTGTGATCTCAGCTCACTGCAACCTCTGCCTCCCAGGTTCAAGTGATTTTCCTGCCTCAGCCTCCTGAGTAGCTGGGATCACAGGCATGCACCACCACACCCAGCTAATTTTTGTACTTTTAGTAGAGATGAGGTTTCACCATGTTGGCCAGGCTGGTGTCGAACTCCTGACCTCAAGTGATCTGCCTGCCTCAGCCTCCAAAAGTGCTGGGATTACAAGCGTGAGGCACCGCACCCTGCCTGTTTCTAAATTTCTATGCATTCCAGAATTTCTGTCCTTTGTTTTCCTTTCAATTTCCATCGGTTCCTTGGCCTCTTTTATGTCTTTCCAGAAGTCTCCATCACTCTGTCCCAATTTATCCTACCTCTGGCTCTCTCAGTCCTCATTTCTTTGTGTTGCTGCATTCATCTGTCTCTGCTCCCTGCTACCACTGTCTTTCTCTATTCTTACCTTTCTGTTCCGATCTTTGTATCTCTGTCTTCATTTTTTCCCTCTTAACATTTACATTCTTGTTTCTGTCTTTCCCTCTCTCACACACACCCCTATGTTGGTCTTCTTGCCTCCTTCTCCCTGATTCTCTCTCACCACTCTATATCCAATTTTTACCTCTATTTCTCTGTCACCATCTCTCTTGTTGGGCTGTTTTCCTCATGTGTCTGACTCTTGTCCCCATTTCTCTGTCGCTAGGTGTGCTTCATCTGCTATCTTGTCCCCAGCTCCATGTCCTTCTGTCTCTACCTGTGTCACTGACAAAGTAGTCAAGAGTATGGTCTCTGGTATCTGACTATTTGGATTCCAATCCTAGATGTGCCATTGACTTGCTGTGCCTCAGTGTCCTCATCTGTAAAATAGGGCTGATAATAGTACCTGTGCTTCACAGCGTTACTGTGAGGATTAAATGAGTTAATACATGTATACCTCTTAGAAGATGTTTCAGACAGAACAAATGCTCAAAGATGTAGACTGACATCATTGACATTTTCCTCCCCATTGTCACCACCATCTCTGTTTCCATCTTTGTTTATCTAATCCTAGTCACTTCCCCTCCATCTACCTGGCTATTACTATTGCTTTGTTTTTCTCTCTGCCCACAATTGTTTTGTTTGTAATTAATTTTATTTATTTATATATATTTATTTATTTAGAGACGGAACCTCATTCTGTTGCCCAGGCTGGAAGTACAGTGGTGCGAGCTTGGTTCATTGCAACCTCTGCCTCCTGGGTTCAAGTGATTCCCCTGCCTCAGCCTCCTGGGTAGCTGGGATTACAGACGCACACCACTACGCCAGGCTAATTTTTTTTTTTTTTATTTTTAGTAGAGACGGGGTTTCACCATGTTGGCCAGGCTGGTCTCGAACTCCTGACCTCAGGCGATTTGTCCGCCTCAGCTTCCCAAAGTGCTGAGATTACAGGCATGAGCGAAAGCACCCAGCCTAATTAATTTTATTTTAAAAAAATTTTTAATTGAGGCATAACACATGTACATATTTTGGGGATACATATGATTTTTCTTTTTGAGATGGAGTTTCGCTCTGTCCCCCAGGCTGGAGTGCAGTGGTGTGTTCTCCACTCACTGCAACCTCTGCCTCCCAGGTTCAAGCGATTCGCATGCCTCAGCCTCCAGAGCAGCTGGGATTACAAGCGTGTCACCATGTCTGGCTAATTATTTTTTTTTTTTGAGATTCTTGCTCTGTCACCCAGGCTGGAGTATAGTGGCACAATCTCGGCTCACTGAAACTTCTGCCTCCCTGGTTTAAGCGATTCTACTGCCTCAGCCTCCCAAGATGCTGGGATTACAGGTGACTGCCACCATGCCCAGTGAATTTTTGTATTTTTAGTAGAGACAGGGTTTTACCATGTTGGCCAGGCTAGTCTCAAACTCCTGACCTCGGTGATCCACTTGCCTCGGCTCCCAAAGTGCAAGGATTACAGGCGTGAGCCATTGCACCCAGCCTAATTTTTAAATTGTTAGTAGAGATGGTGTTTCACCATGTTGGGCAGGCTGGTCTTGAACTCCTGACCTCAGGTGATCCATCCACCTCGGTCTCCCAAAGTGCTGGGATTACAGGTGTGAGCCACCGTGCCTGGCTGGGGTACATATGATTTTTAACATTGTTTATTATTATTATCTTTTCAGATAGGGTCTCACTCTTTTGCCCAGGCTGGAGTGCAGTGGTGTGATCTTGGCTCCTAAAGCCTCTACCTCTTAGGCTCAAGCCTTCCTCCCACCTCAGTCTACCAAGTAGCTGGGACTATAGGTAGGCACCACCATGTGGGGCTAATTTTTTGTTATTTATTGTGGAGATGGGGTCTTGCTATGTTGCCCTGACTGGACTCCAGTAATCTCCCCACCTTGGCTTCGACCTTCCAAAGTAGTGGGATTACAGGCATGAGGCACTGTGCCCATCCACGTATGATATTTTAATACATTTATATTATTTGTAAAAATCAAATCAGTGTGATTGGGATATCCATCACCTTAAATATTTGTCTTTATGCTAGAAACATTTGAATTATTCTCTTCTAGCTATTTTGAAATGTGTAATAGGTTACTGTAAACTATAGTCACCCTACTGATCTATCGAACACTAGGTCTTATTTCTTCTATCAAATAGTATATTTACCCATTAATCTCTCCCTCATTTTTAATGTAGCTGCTCCTCTAACCCCAAACTCTGTCTCTGTCCCCATCTCTTTATCTCTCTCCCTACATTCCTGCCTCATTTCAGTCAGTCCCTCGTTCTCCACTTTGCTCACTCCATCTTTCTGTATATCTATCTCCATCCTTCTGTTTCTTCCTATTTATATAAAGAAATATTTGAGACAGGGTCTTACTCTGTTGCTCAGGTGGGAGTGCAGTGGCACAATCTTGACTGACTGCAGCCTCAACCTGTCAGACTCAAGCAATCTTCCTACATCAACCTCACAAGTAGCTGGGGCTACAGGCATGTGCCACCACACCTAGCTAATTTTTTCTTTATTTTTGTAGAGACAAGGTCTCATTATGTTGCCCAGGCTGGTCTTGAACTCCTGGGATCAAGTGATCTTCCCGCCTTGGCCTCCCAAAGTGCTGGGATTACAGGTGTGAGCCACTGCACCTGGCTTATTTTTTAAATTTTTTTTTTTTTTTTTTTTTTTTTTTTTTGACACAAGGTCTAACTTTGTCACCCAGGCTGGAGTGCAGTGGTGTGGTCGTGGCTCACTGCAGCCTCGACCTCCTGGGCTCAAGTGATCCTCCTGCCTCAGCCCCCTAAGTAGCTGGGACTACAGGTACACACAAACATGCCCAGCTAATTTTTTGTATTTTGTAGAAATGGGGTTTCGCCATGTTGCTGAGGCTAGTCTCGAACTCCTGGGTTCAAGTGATCTGCTCACCTTGGCTTCCCAAAATGTTGGGATTACAGGCATGAGCCACTGCACCTGGCCCTCCTTCTGTTTCTTTATCTCAATTTTTTACTGTCTGTTCTCACCCTTCAAACCCTATTTCTTGGTCTCTGTCTTTCTGTCCCTGTATCTATCTTTATTTATTTACTTAATCTTATGCTGTTTCTTTGTCCCCATCTCCTTGTGTTTTCCTCTGGTTGCTCTGGACAATTTAGATTGGAATTGTTCTGGTAGATAATGTGGAGCTATGAAAGGGTTCAAGAGGAAGAAGTAGGTCTGGCAAGAGGTGAGTGGCAGGGTGTGGAATTTCATGGGTCTGCCAAATCTTCCTGAAAGACGTGGCCTCTGAGGTCAAGGTTAGCATAAACCCCCTCAACTCAGTCTCTTGAAAGACAAAGAATGCTGCATTTATTGGGAGGACCAGGAAGGGGTACTTCTCTGAGTGAAATTCCATCCGGAAGCTGGAATCCAGAGCATTTCCTGTTGTAATGTTTCTTCCAGACTTGGAGAGTCTGAACTTACCACGTAGCATGTGCACTCCATGCATATGCTTCTACAGCGAAAGACAGAGATGCATACAGAATCCTCCACCCTTACAGACCCAGATGTGTGCAGAGACACAGAGACACACATAGAATCACAGACTCTTACAGATGCAGATACTCAGAGACATGGAAAAGCACACAGAATGAATCACCCGCTAACAGAGATGCAGATGTACATAGGGACATCGAATGAGAGACCCACGGAATTACCCCCTCTCAGCTCAGGGACCTCTGTGAACAGATACAGAAGAATAGCTACATGGAGGATAATTTAACCAATTTTCTTTTGAAAAATTGTTCTTGCCGGGCGCGGTGGCTCACTCCTGCAATCCCAGCACTTTGAAAGGCAGGGGTGGGCAGAGCACCCAAAGTCAGGAGTTCGGCCGGGCGCGGTGGCTCAAGCCTGTAATCCCCAGCACTTGGGAGGCCGAGATGGGCTGATCACGAGGTCAGAGATCGAGACCATCCTGGCTACCAAGGTGAAACCCCGCCTCTACTAAGAAATACATGTAAAAAAAAAAAAAATAGCCGGGCGCAGGTGGCAGCGCCTGCAGTCCCAGCTACCTCGGGAGGCTGAGGCCGAGAACGGCGTTGAACTCCTCGTGAGGCGGGGAGCTTCTGCAGTGAGCTGAGATCCAGCCACTGCACTCCAGCCTGGGCGACAGCGCCAGACTCCGCCCCCGAAAAAACAAAGTCAGGAGTTCGAGACTAGACTGGCCAACATGGTGAAACCCTGTCTCTATGAAAAATAGAAAATTAGCCGGACGTGGTGGCGCATGCCTGTAATCCCACCTATTAGGGAGGCTGAGGCAGGAGAATCTCTGGAACCCGGGAGAAGCGGAGGTTGCAGAGCTCTCAAGATCGCTACGCATTGCACTCCAGCCTGGGCAACAAGAGCAAAAACTGTCTCAAAAAAAAAAAAAATTGTTATCTTTCAGTCTTATATTTTCATGTAAACAGAAGCACAGTAGAGCATCATGTATAAACATACACATTCCTAGAAGTATGCACAATCACACACAGTCACAAATATCCAAAGTCACAGAGAATCCCATTCCTTTGCTGGAAGTGCAAAGGTAGGCAAACTCCCTCCGTTCCCCAAATGACAGGCACGCTGCTCCTCTGCTGCCCTCCTCTGTGAAGCCACCATCAGGCACTCAAGTCAGAAACCAGACCATTAGGAACTAGACAGGCTGGGCATGGTGTTTCATGCCTGTAATCCTAGCACTTTGGCAGGCCGAGGAGGTGAGGGGAATCACTTAAGGTCAGGAGTTCAAGACTAGCCTGGCCAACACCGTGAAATCCCGTCTCTACTAAAAATACAAAAATTAGGTGGCGTGGTGGTACATGCCTGTAGTCCCAGCTACTTGGGAGGCTGAGGCAGGAGAATCGCTTGAACCCGGGAGGCGGAGGTTGCAGTGAGCCGAGATTGCGCCACTGCACTCCAGCCTGGGTGACAGAGCGAGACTATGTCTGAGAAAAAAAAAGAAAGAGAAATGCAAAATAAGAAAAATGGTATCTGAAGAAATAGAGAATTTGAATAGACCACTAAGTATTAATGAAATTAAAATTGGCCGGGCATGGTGGCTCACACCTCTAATCACAGCATTTTGGGAGGCCGAGGCAGGTGGATCACCTCAGGTCAGGAGTTCACCTGGCCAATATGACGAAACCCCATCTTTACTAAAATTACAGAAAATTAGCTGGGCATGGTGGTGCTTGCCCGTAGTCTGAGATACTTCAGAGGCTGAATTGCTTGAACCCGGGAGGTGGAGGCTGCAGTGAGCCGAGATTGCACCATTGCACTCCAGTCTCTGTGACAGAGCTAGACTCCCTTTAAAAAAAAAAAAAAAAAAAAGAAAAGAAAAGAAATTAAAATGGTAGTCAAGGACGTTCCCCCAAATTCAGGCCCAAATGGTTTACAGGTGTATTGTGCCAGATTCTCAAGAGAACCATTAATTCTCTTCTTGCAGAAATTATTCCAGAAAATAGAAAAGGAGAGAAAGCTTCCTGGCTCACTTTATTAGTCTACTACAATCTTGAAATCTTGATTCTAAAACCCGATAAGGACAACAGAAGAAAATAAAATTTTAGGCTCATTTCACTTATAAATATAGATGCACAATTCTTTTTTTTTTTTTTCCCCCGATACGGAGCCTCGCTGTGTTGCCCTGACTGGAGTGCAGTGGCGCCATGTTGGCTCACTGCAAGCTCCGCCTCCCGGGTTCACGCCATTCTCCTGCCTCAGCCTCCCCACCAGCTGGGACTACAGGCGCCCACCACCACGCCTGGCTAATTTTTATATTTTTAGTAGAGACGAGGTTGCACCCTGTTAGCCAGGATGGTCTCAATCTCTTGACCTTCTGATCCGCCCACCTTGGCCTCCCGAAGTGATGGGATTACAAGCATGAGCCACCATGCCCGGCTAGATGCACAACTCTTAACTGCCTGGGCAACATGGTGAAACCCCACCTCTACAAAAAAAATAATAACAAGGTCAGGCACAGCGTCTCACACCTGTAATCCCAGAATTTTGGGAGGCTGAGGCGGGCAGATCACTTGAGGTCAGGAGTTTGAGACCAGTCTGCACAACATGGTGAAACCCCATCCCTACTAAAAATATAAAAATTAGCCAGGTGTGGTAGTGGGCACTTGTAATCCCAGCTACTCGGGAGGCTGAAGCAGGAGAATCGCTTGAACCTGGGAAGCAAAGGTTGCACTGAGTTGAGATTGCGCCACTGCACTCCAGCCTGGGCAATGGAGCAAGACTCTGTCTTAAAATAATAATAATAAAATTAGCCAGGCATGGTGGTGTGTGTCTACAGTCCCAGCTACTCAGGAGGCTGAGGTGGGAGGATCATTTGAGCCCAGGAGGTCAAGGCTGCAGTGAGCCGAGGTGATGCCACTGTACTCCAACCTGGGAGACAGAGTGAGACCCTGTCTCAAAAAACAAAACAAAACCAAAAACAAACAAAAAAGAAAATACAGGCCAGGCGCAGTGGCTAATGCCTGTAATCTCAGCACTTTGGGAGGCTGAAGCAGGAGGATCACTTAAGCCCATGAGTTCAAGAGCAGCCTGGGCAACAAAGTGAGACGCTGTCTCTACAAAAAAAAAAAAAAAAAAAAAACACACACAAAAAATTAGCCGGGCGTGGTGGCATGTCCCTGTAGTCCCAGCTACTCCAGAGGCTGAAGTGGGAAGATTCCTTGAGCCCAGGAGGTCAAGGCTGCAGTGAGTTGAGGTGATGCCACTGTACTCCGACCTGGGAGACAGAGTGAGACCCTTTCTCAAAAAACAAAACAAAACAAAAACAAAAACAAACAAAAAAAGAAAATAGAGGCCAGGTGCAGTGGCTCACACCTGTAATCCCAGCACTTTGGGATGCTGAAGCAGGAGGATCACTTGAGCCCATGAGTTCAAGAGCAGCCTGGGCAACAAAGTGAGACTCTGTCTCCACAGAAAAAACAAAAAAACCGAAAAATTAGCTGGGCCCCTGTAGTCCCAGCTACTCCAGAGGCTGAAGTGGGAAGATTCCTTGAGCCCAGGAGGTCAAGGTTGCAGTGAGTTGTGATCATGCCACTGCACTCTAGCCTGGGTGAAACCTTGTCTCAAAAAAATAAAAAAGAAAAAGGTAGGCTGGGCGCGGTGGCTCACGCCTGTAATCCCAGCACTTTGGGAGGCCGAGACAGGCAGATCACGAGGTCAGGAGATCGAGACCATCCTGGCTAACATGGTGAAACCCCGTCTCTACTAAAAAAAATACAAAAAAACTAGCCGGGCATGGTGGCGGGCGCCTGTAGTCCCAGCTACTCGGGAGGCTGAGGCAGGAGAATGGCGTAAACCCGGGAGGCAGAGCTTGCAGTGAGCTGAGATCCGGCCACTGCACTCCAACCGGGGGGAAAGAGCGAGACTCCAAACAAAAAAAAAAAAAAAAAAAAAAAGAAAAAGATAATTTAAAAAAGATACTTAAAATGAATCAGCAGACCAAAATACAAGCTCTTCTAAATGTCAGGATAATTACAAAAACAAGCAAACAAAACAGACTATATAGTGAAATGCTTTTAATATATAAACATATAGAAAGACATTAAAATAATATGACAGGCCGGGTACGGTGGCTCACGCCTGTAATCCCAGCACTTTGGGAGGCTGAGGCGGGCGGATCACGAGGTCAGGAGTTTGAGACCAGCCTGGCCAACATGGTGCAACCCTATCTCTATTAAAAATACAAAAATTAGCGAGCTGTGGTGGCAGGCACCTGTAATCCCAGTTACTCGGGAGGCTGAGGCAGGAGAATTGCTTGAACCAGGGAGGCGGAGGTTGCAGTGAGCCAAGATCGTGCCACTGCACTCCAGCCTGTGTGAAAGAGCAAGACTCTGTCTCAAAAAAAAAAAAAAAATAAAATAAAATAATATGGCAATACTACCATTAAACATCTTTCATATATAGGAATACAAATTGTCTTAGCTCAAGTGTTTAAGGAAAAATATGTTTCTATTGGATCACTGAGCAAAACTCAACTACTATATTCAAGAGAGTCAACTAAAACAAACTGACTCAGAAAGGCTAAAAATACAAGAAAGGGCAAAGGCATACCAATAAAAGGCAAATAAAAAAAGCAAAAATGTTGCATCTTAATTTCCCATAAGTTAGGAACTCATAACGAAAAGCACTGACAAGGTCATGAGAAACAAGGGAAGACTGGGAAACTGTCACAGTTTGGAGGAGATATGGTGACTAAATGCAATGTCACATCTGAATTGAAGCCTAGGATAGACAAAGGATATCTAGTGGAAAACTAGTGAAATATGAATAAAGTTTGGATTTTAGTTAATAGTAACATAACAATGTTAATCTCTCAGCTCAGACGAATGTAGTCATACAAGATGTTAACATGAGGGGCAACTAGGTAATGGGTGTATGGAAACCCTGTACTATCTTTGCAACCCTTCTGTAAATCCAAAATTAATCAAAACTAAAGTTTATTACAAAGAAGCATTAATTGAGACAAAAAAAGGCCACTGATATGGTTTGGCTGTGTCCTCACCCAAATCTCAACTTAAATTGTATCTCCCAGAATACCCATGTGTTGTGGCTGGGACCCAGGGGGAGGTAATTGAATCAAGAGGGCCGGTAGTTCCAGTGCTATTCTTGTGATAGTGAATAAGTCTCACGAGATCTGATGGGTTTATCAGGGGTTTCCACTTTTCCTTCTTCCTCATTTTCTCTTGCCGCCACCATGCAAGAAGTGCCTTTTGCCTCCTGCCACGATTCTGAGGCCTCCCCAGCCATGTGCAACTGTAAGTCCAATTAAATCTCTTTTTCTTCCCAGTCTCAGGTATGTCTTTATCAGCAGCGTGAAAATGGACTAATACAGACACAATTCACAATGAAGATATAAAGTTACTAATATTTTTGTACCACATGAAATAGCAATTTTCACAAAGCTGAAATAATGAGATACATGGAGAAATAGATTATAAATTGAAACACACTAAGAACAGGAGAAATTAAACTTACCTTTCTCATTCCAGAACAGAGCAAAGGATCAAAAAACCTAGTAAGAACCATAAAACCTAAACAGCAAACTCAATATTAGGACAAGAAGAAAATCTCAATAAATTCCAAAAAGTAAAACTAATATAGACAATGTTCTCTGATCACAACTGGATAAAACTAGAGATCAGTGTAAAATGGATCTGAATACGTGAAAACTCTCAAACAACTCTTGGGTCAAGGGGAAACTCGAGCTGGTTTCAGTGGCTCATGCCTGTAGTCCCAGCACTTTGGGAGGCTGAGATGGGGGGATCACTTGAGGCCAGGAGTTTGAGACCAGCCTGGGTAACACAGTGGGATCCCTGTCTCTATAAAAAATAAAAAATAAAAAAGTAGCTGGGTGTCACGATGCATGCCTGTAGTCCCAGCTACTTGGGAAGTTGAGGTAGAAGGATCCCTTGAACCCAGGAGTTTGAGGCTGCAATGAGCTACGATTGCACCACTGCACTCTAGCTAGGGCAATAGAACAAGACCCTGTCTCAAAACAAACAAATCAACAAACAAAAAACAAACCAAAATTGCTGAATTTCTAGACAATAATGGCAATAAAAACATTCCATACCAGAATCTATGGATACAGCTAAAGCAGTGGTCAGCGGAAAGTTCATAGCCTTAAAATACTTACATTACAAACAAAAAAGCTAAATGAATAAGCATCAGATTGAAAAAGTTAGAGAAAGACAAAACAAATACAGGGAAGCAGAAGGAATGAATTAACAAAAATAAAAGTTAAAATAAAGGAGTTAGAAAATAGATAACAGTAGGACCAATAAATGAGTGGGTTGATTCTGTAAAAAAGAATTATATAAGCTATTAGATAACATAATCAGGAAAAGAAAAGGAGAAAGCACAAATATACAAAACAAATGAAAAGTTGCACATAACCAGAGTAAGAAGACATTTTAAATATCACAAAATAGAACTCTATAGAAATCATTTAAAGAACTGGAAGAAATGGATAATGTCCTAGGAAAATAAAATTTACCAAACTGACCCTAAAAGAAAAGTCCATGTAGATCAATTTTCTTTTCTTTTTTTTTTCTGAGATGGCATTTCGCTCTTGTTGCCCAGGCTGGAGTGCAATGGCACGATCTCGGCTCACAGCAAACTCTGCCTCCCGGATTCAAGCGATTCTCCTGCCTCAGCTTCCCGAGCAGCTGGGATTACAGGCATGCGCCACCACGCCTGGATAATTTTCTATTTTTCATAGAGACGGGGTTTCTCCATGTTGCTCAGGCTGGTCTCGAACTCCCAACCTCAGGTGATCCACCCGCCTCAGCCTCCCAAAGTTTTGGGATTACAGGCGTGAGCCACCGTGCCTGGCCTTGTAGATCAATTTTCACAGAAATAGAGAAAGCAATAAAGAGCTCCCCAATTCCTCAAAGCACCAGATAGACCAAGATCCTTTCACAAGGGGAAGTCTTTTCACACTGAAAAGCAGATAATTCAAATACTATTCTTATTTTCCTGAGCCCAAGGAAGGAACACTTTAACAATGTTTGTATCAAGTGACTAATAACACTGATACCAAGATCTGACAAAGATTCCACAAGAAAAACAAAACCATATAGACTAATTCTCACTTATGAATATCGACACAATATCCTAAATATTTACAAATAGAATCCATGACTGTGTGGGTTTTATTGCAGGAATGCAAGAATTGTTCAACATTAGGAAATCCATTAATATAATCTAACCTATTATTAGATCTAAGTAAAAAAATCCTATCATTTTATTCAGAGATACCAAAGAGTTGTTTGACAAAACTCAACACCCATTCTTTTATTTTTCTTCTCCTTCAGTAACTTTGGTATCAATACCCATTCTTTATAAAAACATTCAATAAAAGAGGAATATGTGGTTCCTTCCCTGATATATTTTTTATCTCATTCTCTATAGATAGATAGATCCCCCAAATCCAGCATTTCACTTAACCAGGAAATACCACCAATATTTATATGCTAAAATCAGATACCAACTAAGGGTACCTACTCTCTCCACTACAATTTAGCATTGTATTGGAGGTTGTCTGGGCACTGTGGCTCACACCTGTAGTCCTAGCACTTTGGTAGGCCAAGGCGGGTGGACTGCTTGACGCCAGGAGTTTGAGACCAGCCTGGCCAACATGGTAAAACTCCATCTCTACTAAAGTTACAAAAATTAGCTGGGTGTGGTAGTGCACACCTGTAATCCCAGCTACTCAGGAGGCTGGGGCATGAGAATCACTTGAGCCTGGGAAGCAGAGGTTACAGTGAGCCAAGATCGTGCCACTGCCCTGTAGCCTGGGTGAGAGAGAGAGACTCTGTCTTAAAAACAAAAAACAGGAGATCGAGACCATCCTGGCTAACATGGTGAAACCCCGTCTCTACTAAAAATACAAAAGAATAGCCGGGCTTGGTGGCGGGCGCCTGTAGTCCCAGCTACTCGGAGGCTGAGGCGGGAGAATGGCGTGAACCCAGGAGGCGGAGCTTGCAGTGAGCCGAGATCGCGCCACTGCACTCCAGCCTGGGCGACACAGCGAGACTCCGTCTCAAAAAAAAAAAAAAAAAACAAAAAACAAAAAAATTTGTATTGGAGGTAGTAATCATTACGATTAGAAAAGAGAAATAAATTAAGTATACAATTGAAATGGAAGAAGTAAAGCTATCACCATATATAGATGATCAGATTGTATAGCCACAAAACCCAAACACACCAATAGAGAAACTACTACAAACAAGAGAATTCTGTAAGGTAGCAGGATATAAAATTAGTATATAGAAATCATTCAGTTAGAAGATATGTGGAAGAGAAGGCTCCATTTATTAGAGCAACAAAAAAGATAAAATACCTACAAACAACCTTAACAAGAAATGTCTAAAACTTTAATGAGAAACATTCGTAACACTCTGAAGGAACTAATGGATAGGCATGCCATGTTCTCAGATGGGAAGACTTAAAATCATAAAGATGTCAAATTAATTTATAAATTTAGTATAAGCCCATTATCATTTTTTGGCTGGGCATGGTGGCTCATGCTTGTAATTCCAGCACTTTGGGAGGCCGAGGTGGGCAGATCACCAGGTAAGGAGTTCGAGACCAGCCTAGCCAATATGGTGAAACCCCGTGTGTACTAAAAATACAAAAATTAGCCGGGCATGGTGGTGGGCACCTGTAATCCCAGCTATTTGGGAGGCTGAGACAGAAGAATCGCTTGATGCTGGCAGGCAGAGGTTGCAGCAAGCCGAGATCGCGCCACTGCACTCCAGCCTGGGCGACAGAGTGAAACTCTGTTTCAAAAAAAAGCATTATCATTTTTTTTCTTTTTCTGAAACTAGACAAGCTGATTCTAAGTTCATATGGAAAAATAACAAGCAAGCATAGCCAGCATATCTCAGAAAAGAAAGAACGATGATGGGGGAATACTGCCACAATAATGCTCTGTTGTAAACCAGTGAATAATTATGTACCAAAACCTAGACAGAGTCTATGGGTCAGCTGGGAGGCTCTATGATCTGGACTAGGCTGTGTTAATCTCAGCTGGGTTAGCTTATGTGTCTGCACCCAGTTGGTGGCTTGGCTGGAGGATGGTGGGCTGCTATAGGACACATTGGCTGGGATGACCAAGCTTATTTCTACTTGTCTCTCACATCTCTTTAGGAGGCTAATCTGAGTATGTTCTCACAGCTGTGACAGGGGTCTAAGAGAGGAAGCAGAATATGCAAGAGCTTTTTCAAGTCTCTGCTTATATCAAGTTTGTTACTATCCCATTGATTAAAGCAAGTTGTATGGCCAAACTCAAGAGTCAGTGTGGAAAGGCACTACCTTTACCAAAGTTAGATAAAGAGACACATGAAAAATTGGGGTCATTAATGTAATCTATCACAAAACTATGACTCAGTATCTAGAATCCATGAAAGAAAACGTAAATTTATTTATATAAATATAAAATTTGCAGCTGGGCACGGTGGCTCACACCTGCACATTCCAGCACTTTGGGAGGCTGAGGTGGGCAGATCACCTGAGGTCAGGAGTTCGAGACCAGCCTGGCCAACATGACGAAACTCCGTCTCTACTAAAAATACAGAGGCCAGATGTGGTGGCTCATGCCTGTAACCCCTGCACTTTGGGAGGCAGAGGCGGGCGGATTGCCTGAGTTCAGAAGTTCCAGACCAGCCTGGCCAATATAGTGAAGCTCCGTCTCTACTAAAAATATAAAAAATTAGCCGGGCATGGTGGCAGGCATCTGTAATCCCAGCTACTAGGGAGGCTGAGGCAGGAGAATCGCTTGAACCCTGGAGGCGGAGGTTGCAGTGAGCCGAGACCATGCCACTGCACTCCGGCCTGGGCAAGAGAGCAAGACTCCATCTCAAAAAAAAAAAACAAAAACAAAAACCCAGAAATTAGCTGGGCGTGGTGGCAGGCGCCTGTAATCCCAGCTACTCGAGAGGCTGAGGCAGGATAATCGCTAGAACCCAAGAGGCAGAGGTTGCAGTGAGCTGAGATTGCACCACTGCGCTCCAGCCTGGGCGACAGAGCGAGACTCCAT
>NC_044996.1:91347565-91400917 GCF_008728515.1 Papio anubis
GAACTGAACAATGAGATCACTTGGACTCGGGAAGGGGAACATCACACACTGGGGCCTATCACGCGGAGGGAGGAGGGGGGAGGGATTGCATTGGGATTTATACGTGATGTGAATGACGAGTTGATGGGTGCTGACGAGTTGATGGGTGCAGCACGCCAACATGGCACAGGTATACATATGTAACAAATCTGCACATTATCCACATGTACCCTAGAACTTAAAGTATAATAAAAAAAATAAAATGAAATGAAAAAAAGAAGGCATACTTGCTCTGCGTATAGCTAAAAGGAGAAATATGGAGAGGCTGACTCTTGCTTGTGGTGGGGTAGCCCTGGATTATTTTGACAACCTAAGTCCTGGCTGCTTGGGACATGCAGGACTTGTATATAAGTGTACATTGGAAGAAGAGAAGTTCACCTTTATTGAGAAATGTAACCACCCTCGTTCTGTCACTTTATTGATCAAAGGAGCAAATAAGCACACACTCACTCAGATCAAAGATGCAGTGAGGGTTGGCTTGAGGGCTGTCAAAAATGCTATTGATGATGGCTGTGTGGTTCCAGGTGCTGGTGCTGTGGAAGTGGCTATGGCAGAAGCCCTGATTAAATGTAAGCCCAGTGTAAATGGCAGGGCACAGCTTGGAGTCCAAGCATTTGCTGATGCGTTGCTCATTATTCCCAAGGTTCTTGCTCTGAACTCTGGTTTTGACCTTCAGGAAACATTAGCTAAAATTCAAGCTGAACATTCAGAATCAGGTGAGCTTGTGGGTGTGGACCTGAACACAGGTAAGCCAATAGTAGCAGCAGAAGTACGCGTATGGGATAACTATTTTGTAAAGAAGCAGCTTCTTCACTCCTGCACTGTGATCGCCACCAACATTCTCTTGGTTGATGAGATCATGAGAGCTGGAATGTCTTCTCTGAAAGGTTGAATTGAAGCTTCCTCTGTATCTGAGTCTTGACGACTCTGCAAAGTGATCCTGAAGAATACAGCTGTGGAATTTTTGTCCAAGCTTCAAATGGATTTTTCCCATATGAAAAAGGAGGGAACGCTGGCATCTGTTGAAATTTGGAAGTTCTGAAATTACAGTATTTTTTAAAATTGCACTGAAGCGTATACACATAAAGCAGGTCTTTTACCCAGTGAACAGGATGTTTTGCTTTAGCAGCAGTGACATAAATTCCTTGTTAGATAAGATACATCCATCCATCTGTCTATCTATCTATCTATCTATCTATCTATCTATCTATCTATCTATCTAATGCTATCTCAATGAATGCAGAAAAGACTTTTCATAAAATTCATCATACCTCCAATGTTAAAAATCCTCTAAAAACTAGGCCCCATGGAACATACCTCAAAATAATAAGAACCATCATTGAAAAATTAACAGCCAACGTTATCCTAAATTGACTAAAGCTTGAAGTGTTCCCCTAGAGAACTGGAAAAACACAAGGGTGCCCACCCTCATCACTCCTATTCAACATAGTGCTAGGAAGTCCTAGCCAGAGCAATCAGGCAAGAATAAGAAAAAAAGGAACCCAAATAAAAGAAAGGAAGTCATTATATTTATCTTTACAGATTATATAGTCTTATATATAGAAAGTCCTAAACACTGTGCCAAAAGACTCCTAGAATTGATAAACTCCTTCATTAGAGTTTCAGGATACAAAATCAATGCACAAAAATCAGTAGCACTTTTATACACCAATAACGTTCATGCTGACAGTCAAATGAAGAATGTAATATATTTATGATAGCCACAAAGAGAATAAAATACCTAGGAATATAGCTAACCAGGGAGGTGAAAGTTTTTGAGTTTGAGAATTATACAACTTTGCTAAAATAAATCAGAGATGACAAAAAAGTAAAACATTCTATGCCCATGAATTTGAAGAATTAATATTGTTAAAATGGTCATACTTCCCAAAGCCGTTTACAGATTCCTTGCTATCCCCATCAAATTATCAATGTGATTTATTGCAGAATTAGAAGAATCTATTCTAAAATTCATATGGAACCAAGAAAAGTCCAAATAGCCAAAGCAATTTTAAGCAAAGAGAACAAAGCTGGAGGCATCACATTATTCAACTTCAAATTACACTATAAGGCTGCAGTAACCAAGCACTATCATATTGTTACAAAACCAGACACCTAGACCACTGGAACAGGATAGAGAACCCAGAAATAAAGCTTCAAATCTACAAATAACCTGTTCTTCCACAAAGTTGACAATAACAAGTAATGGGGAATGAGGTGCCTATCAATAAATGGTGTTTAGATAACTGGCTAGTCATGTGCAAAATACATTTCACCATATTAAAACTTAACTCAAGATTGATTAAAGACATATGTAAGATTAAACTTATAAACATCCTAGAAGAAAATCTAGAAAACAACATCTGGACATCATCCTTTGGAAGGAATTTATAACTAAGTACCCAAAAGCAATTGCAACAAAAAGAAAATTTGACAAGTAGGATATAATTAAGTGAAAGAGCTTTTGCACAGAAAAAGAAACCATCAACAGAGTAAATAGAAAACTTCTAGAATGAGAGAAAATATTTGCAAACTCTATATCTGACAAAGGTCTAATATACAGTTCTGGGATACATATGCAGAACATGCAGGTTTGTTACATAGGTATACACGTGCCCTGGTGGTTTGCTGCACCCATCAACCCATCATCTACATTAGGTATTTCTCCTAATCCTATCCCTCCCCTAGCCTCCCACCCACCAACAGGCCCCAGTGTGTGATGTTCCTCTCCCTGTGTCCATGTGTTCTCATTGTTCAATTCCCACTTATGAGTGAGAACATGCAGTGTTTAGTTTTCTGTTTTTGTGTTATTTTGCTGAGAATGATGGTTTCCAGCTTCATCCATGTCCCTGCAAAGGACATGAACTCATCTTTTTTTGTGGCTGCATAGTATTCCCTGGTGTATATGTGCCACATTTTCTTTATCCCCTGTTCTTAAAATAAAATTTGAAAAAAAAAATCAAACTCTAGGGTCAAGAACAAAGAAAGGACCATAAAATCAGTAAGATGAAGCAAATAACTTATGAAGAGCTCTGATAGTCTGGAAGCAAACTTCTCAAAGGAAACCTTACAGACAAGGGGAGAGTGGGATTCTATCTTCAAAATAATGAAGGAAAAAAAAGCTTTGAACTTAGAATATTGTGCCTACCAGAGTTTCCTTCAAACATGAAAAAAATAATGAGTTTTCCAGACAAACAAAGATGAGGGATTTCATAACCACTAGAACAATCGTATAAGAAACACTAAAGGGAATTGTGCAATCTGAGAGAAAAGGACGCATTTTATCCAATGGCTGCAAAATACACAACCTTCTCATCGTTTCATGGAACATTCTCCAAGACAGAACACATATTGGGCTACAAAGGAAGTCTTAGAATTTTTTTTTAAAAAAATAAATATAATAACAAGTAACTTCTTTTACCTCAATTAAATAATACTGGCAATTGATAACAAGCAGAATTTTGGAGACTAAGCAAATACATGAAAATTAAATAGCATGCTGTGGAGCAAACAATAAGTAAATAAAGAAATTAAGGAAAAAATCTTAATTTCTTGACAGAAAAATAAAATGGAAACATATCAAAACCTATGGGATACATTAGTAGTTGTACTAAGAGGAAAGTTTATAGCAATAAATGCATACATCAAAAAAGTAGAAAGACTTTATAAACAAACACATTCTGCACCTTTGAGAACTAGAAAAGCAACAACATGCCAAACCTTAAATTAATAGAAAGGAAGAAATAAGTTATTATGAACAACTATATGCCAGTAATTTTGAAAAACTAAAAAAAAAAATTATTTACATATATAACCTAACATGAGTGAGCCATGGAAAAATAAAAAATCTTAGCAAATTAATTATGAGTAATGAGACAGAAGCAGTAACCTGATGGTTTCACTGCTGAATTCTATCAAATATTTAAGAAAGAACTAATTATAATACTACCCAAATTATCCAAAAAATTATGGAGAAGGGAGGGAGAGACTGGATAAAGAAAATGTGGTACATATACACCATGGAATACTATGTAGCCATAAAAAGGAACAAGATCATGTCCTTTGCAGGAACATGGATGAAGCTGGAAGCCATCATCCTCAACAAACTAACACAGGGACAGAAAACCAAGCACTGCATGTTCTTACTCATAAGTGGGAGTTGGACAATGAGAACACACGGACACAGGGAGGGGAACAACACACACCGGGGCTACTCGGTGGGTGGGGGTGAGGAGAGAAAGAGCATTAGGAAAAATAGCTAATGCAAGTGGGTCTCAAAACCTAGAAGACAGGTTGATAGGTGCAGCAAACCACCATGGCACACCTATACCTATGTAACAAACCTATACATTCTGCACTTGTATCCTGGAACTTAAAATAAAATTAAGAAAATTTAAAAACAAGAAAACAATTTTTAGAAATGGTTTATGAATTATCTGATAAAGAATTCAAAATAGCCATCTTAAAAATGCTCAGTAACTAAAAGAGAAAACAGACAAAATGAGAATATCAACAAAGAGAGAGAACCTATTTTAAAAAACTAAGTTCTGAGGCTGAAGAATAGAATAACGGAATTGCAAAATTTGGTAGAGGGGTACAAAAGCAGACTAGATCAAGCAGAACAAATAATTAGCAAACCTGAAAATAGGTCATTTAAAATTTTCATCTCAGAGTGGCAAAAAAGAAACAAATGAAAGAAAGTGAAGTGAGTCTAAGAGACTCATGTGACACCATCAACTGGACAAATGTATGCATATGAAACACCCATAAAAGAGTGAAAGGGAAGAGGAATTATTTGAAGAAAGAAGGCCAAAAACTTCTCAATTTTGAGGAAAGTTACATAAAAATGGGAAAAGCTAAAAAATTAAACTCCAACTAAGATAAACCCAAGCAGACTCATACCAAGACAAATTATAATCAAATAGTCAAAAATCACAGATAAAGAGAGAATCTTATAGGTAGCAGGAGAAAAGCTACTCACTGTGCAGAAAGAAGTTTCCATAAGACTATCACCATATTTCCCAGCAGAAACCTTACAGTACAGAAGGGACTGGAATGATATATTCAAAGGGCAGAGAAAAAAAAAAAAAACCTGAGAAATAAGAACACTAGGTTCAGCAAAACAGTTCTTCAAAACTGAAGAAAAAATTAAGACTTTCCAAGACAAACATAAACTGAGGTTTTTCATTCCCTTTACACCTGTCATCAAGAATTGCCAAAGGGAGTCCTTCAAGTTGAAATCAAAAGACACTTGTTAGCAACATAAAACCATAAATAACCAACAAAGATCTCAGGCAGACATAAATATGCAGACAGATATTAACTCCTGTGATACTATAATATTGGTGTATAAATCACTTCTAATTCTGGCATGAAATGAAAGGACAAAAACATGAAAATAACTATGAATCTATGATACTAGATACACAATATAATTTTGACATCAATAACATAAAGAGGGGCATATATGTACAAGAATAACGTTTTCATATGTGGTTGAAGTTAATTTGTTGCCAGCTAAAATATATATTATTTCGGTCAGGTATGGTGGTCAGCCCCAAATAATGTACAAAACATGTTTTCCAATAAAATTAGAAATCAACAGCAGAAGGGAAACTGGTAAATCCATGAAGACTGGAAATTTAAAAATATTCTCAAACAGCCAACAGGTGAAAGAAGAAATCAGAATGAAAATTAGAAAATACCTTAAGACGAATTAAATTACAACATACCTAAACATATGGGATGCAGCAAAAGCTATATAAACAGGTTGGTATGTAGCAGTAAGCATTTACATTAAAGAAGAAGGAGGATTCCTTGGGAGTAAAATCGTGGTTACCAGAGGCTAGTAAGGGTAGTGAAGTATGGGAGGGAGGATTGTTAGTGGGTACAAATACATAGTTAGATAGAATAAATATGATCTAGTGTATGATAGCACAACAGTGTGACTACAGTCAGTCAACAATAATTTGTTGAACTTTTAAACATAACTGAAAGAGTATAATTGGGTTGTTTGTAACACAAGAGGAGGATAAATCCTTTAGGTAATGAAAATTCCATTTACCCTGATGTGATTACTGTGCATTTTATACCTGTATCAACATATCTCAGGGGAGGGGGACACCCCAGATGGACGAATAGGAATAGCTCCAGCCTCCAGCTCCCAGCGTGAACAACATAGAAGATGGGTGATTTCTGCATTTTCAACTGATATACCAGGTTCATCTCACTGGGGCATGTAGGACAGTCTGTGCTGGTCAGTGGGTGCAACCCAACCAGGGAGAGCTGAAACACTGCGAAGCATCACCTCACCTGGGAAGCACAAGGGGGAAGGGAATTCCTTTTCCTAGCCAAGGGAAACTAAGACACACAACACCTGAAAAATCGGGTAACCTCCAACCCAATACTGCACTTTACCAAGGGTCTTAGCAAACGGCACACCAGGAGATTAAATCCCACGCCTGGCCCAGAGGGTCCCAGGCCCATGGAGCCTCCATTATTGCTAGCCCAGGAGTCTGAGATCTAAGTGCAAGGTGGCAGTGAGGCTGGGGGAGGGGCTCCCACCATCCCTGAGGCTTAAGTAGGTAAACAAAGTCACCTGGAAGCTCAAACTGTGTGGTGCCCACAGCAGCTCAAGGAGACCTGCCTGCCTCTGTAGACTCCACTTCTGAGGACACGGCATAGCTAACCAAAAAGCAGCAGAAACCTCTGCAGATGTAAATGTCCCTGCCTGACAGCTTTGAAGAGAGCAGTGGTTCTCCCAGCATGGAGGATGAGATCTGAGAACCGACAGACTGCCTGCTCAAGTGGGTCCCTGGCCCCTGGGTAGCCTAACTGGGAAACATACCCCACTAGGTGCAGACCGACACCTCACACCTCACATGGCTGGGTACACCTCTGAGATGAAGCTTCCAGAGCAAGAATCAGACAGCAACACTAGCTGTTCAGCAATATTTTATCTTCAGCAGCCTCTGCTGCTGATACCCAGGCAAACAAGGTCTGAAGTGGACCTCAAAAAAACTCCACAGACCTGCAGTTGAGGGTCCTGATGGTTAGAAGGAAAACTAACAGAAAGGACACCCACACCAAAACCCCATCAGTACATCACCATCAGCAAAGACCAAAGGCAGATAAAACCACAAAGACGGGGGAAAAGCAGGGCAGAAAAGCTGGAAATTCAAAAAATCAGAGCACATCTCCCCCTGCAAAGGAATTCAGCTCATTGCAGGCAATGGAACAAAGCTGGACAGAGAATGACTTTGATGAGATGTGAGAAGAAGGCTTTAGTGGATCAAACTTCTCAGAGCTAAAGGAGGAACTACATACCCAGCACAAAGAAACTAAAAACCTTGAAGGAAGAATGGATAACTGGAATAACCAATGCAGAGAAGTCCATAAATGAACGGATAGAGATGAAAACCATGACACGAGAACTATGTGACAAATGCACAAGCTTCAGTAACCAACTCGATCAACTGGAAGAAAGAGTATCAGTGATTGAAGATCAAATGAATAAAATGAAGCGCCAAGAGAACTTTAGAGAAAAAAGAGTAAAAAGAAATGAACAAAGCCTCCAAGAAATATGGGATTATGTGAAAAGATCAAATCTACGTCTGATTGGGGTGCCTGAAAGTGATGGGGAGAATGGAACACAGTTGGAAAACACTCTGCAGGATATTATCCAGGAGAACTTCCCCAACCTAGCAAGGCAGGCCAACATTAAAATTCAGGAAATACAGAGAATGCCACAAAGATACTCCTCCAGAAGAGCAACTCCAAGACACATAATTGTCAGATTCACCAAAGTTGAAATGAAGGAGAAAAGACAAGGGCAGCCAGAGGGAAAGGTCGGGTTACACACAAAGGGAAGACCATCAGACTAACAGCAGATCTCTCGGCAGAAATCTACAAGCCAGAAGAGAGTGGAGGCCAATATTCAACATTCTTAAATAAAAGAATTTTCAACCCAGAATTTCATATCCAGCCAAACTAAGTTTCATAAGTGAAGAAGAAATAAAATTGTTTACAGACAAGCAAATGCTTAGAGATTTTGTCACCACCAGGCCTGCCCTACAAGAGATCCTGAAGGAAGCACTAAACATGGAAAGGAACAACCATTACTAGCCATTGCAAAAACATGCAAAAATGTAAAGACCATCGATGCTAGGAAGAAACTGCATCAACTAACAAGCAAAATAACCAGCTAATAACACAATGACAGGATCAAGTTCACACATAACAATATTAACCTTAAATGTAAATGGATGAAAAGGTCCAATTAAAAGACACAGACTGGCAAATTGGACAAAGAGTCAAGACCCATCAGTTTGCTGTATTCAGGAGACCCATCTCACATGCCGAGACACACATAGGATCAAAATAAAGGGATGGAGGAAGATCTGCCAAGCAAATGGAAAACAAAAAAAAGTCAGGGGTTGCAATCCTAGTCTCTGATAAAACAGACTTTAAACCAACAAAGATCAAAAGAGACAAAGAAGGCCATTACATAATGGTGAAGGGATCAATTCAACAAGAAGAGCTAACTATCCTAAATATATACCCAATACAGGAGCACCCAGATTCATATAGCAGGTCCTTAGAGACTTACAAAGAGACTTAGACTCCCATACAATAATAATGGGAGACTTTAACACCCCACTGTTAACATTATTTATCCAGATCATACGTAGACAGTTAACAAGGATATCCAGGAATTGAACTCCATATCTCTGCTATTGTGAATAATTCTGTATAAACATACAAGTGCAGGTATCTTTTATATAATTGCTTTCCCTTTGGGTAGATATCCAGTAGAGAGACTGCCAGATGAAACAGTAGTTCTATTATTACCCCTCTGATAAACCTCCATACTGTTTTTCACACAGACTACACTAGTTTATATTGGCACAATGTGTAAGATTTCCTTTTCTCCAAATCCTCGTGAACATATGTTACTTTTTGTATTTTAATAATGCCCATTCTGACTGGAGTAGGATAAAAATCTCACATTGGTTTTGACTTGCATTTCTCTGATAGCTAGTGATGTTGAGCTAGTTTTCATATACATATTGGCCATTTGTATGTCTTTTATTTGAAAAATGTCTGTTTATGTCCTCTGCCCAGTTGTAAATGAAATGTTTTATCATTGTTGAGTTTTTTGAGCTTGTTATATATTCTGAATGTAAGTCTTCAGTTTAATGAATAATTTGCAAATACTTTCTTCCATTCAATAGGTTGTTTCATCACTCTGTTGATTACATCTTTGCTGTGCAAAGGTTTTAAATTTAATTAAGTCACATTTGTCCATTTTTGTTTCTATTGACTGTGCTTTTGTGGTCTTAGTCATAAATTATTTGCCTAGATAGATGTCCAAAATATTTCCCCTTGGTTTTCTTTTAGTTTTTTGTTTTGTTTTGTTTTGTTTTTTATAATTTGGGGTCTTCTGTCTAGGTTTTTAATTAATCTTGAGTTGATTTTTGTATATGGTAAAATAAGGTAGTCCAGTTTCATTCTTTTGTATATGACTATCCAATTTTCCCAGCACCATTTATTGAAAAGTGATTCACTTCCACAATGTATATTATTGCTGCCTTTGTCAAAGATCACTTGGCTGTATTTATGTGGCTTTATTTCTGGGTTCTCTATTCTGTACCATTGACCTACACGTCTTTTTTTTTTTTTTTTTTTTTTGCTGTTTTGCTTACTATCACCTCATAATATTATTGAAGTGAGGTAATGAAACTATTCTAGCTTTTTTATTTTTGCTTAGGAACACTTTAGTTATTAGGGCTCTTTTTTGGTTCCTTATAAATTTTAATTTTTTATAATACTGTGAAAATGATGTTGGTATTTTGATAGGAATTGCACTGAATCTGTAGATTTCTTTGTGTGATATGGTCATTTTAATGATATTAATTCTTCTGATGTATGAGCATAGAATGTTCTTCCATTTATTTTTGAAATCTTCAATTGCTTTTATCTGTGTTTTGTAGTTTTCTTTGTAGTAATCTTTCTCCTCCTTGGCTAAATTTATAGACAGGTATTTTGTTTGTTTCTGTAACTATTATAAATGAGATTGCCTTTATGCTTTCTCAGATCATAATTAGTATATAGAAATTATACTGATTTTGTAAGTTGATTCTTGTATCTTGAAACTTTACTGAATTCATTTATCAAATTTAAATATTTTTGGTGAAGTTCTTAGGTTTTTCTACATGCAAGATTATATCTTTGGCAAACAGAGATTATTTAACGTCCTCTTTTTCTAATTAGATGCCTTTTATTTATTGCTGTTGCCTGGTTGTTCTAGTTATCACTTCCAGTACTACATTGAAAAGTAGCAAACATGGGTATTCTCATTTTGTTCCCATTGTTAGAGGAAGTGCTTTCAGCATTTCCACAGTTAGTACGATGTTACCTGGGGGTTTGTCATATGTGGCCTTTACTATTTTTAGGTATGTTGCTTCTGTGGCTAGTTTTTTGAATTTTTTACCATGAAGGCATGATAAGTTTTATCAATTGAAATGATAAACATTTCTTCTTTGACAATTGAAATGATAACAAGGTTTTTGTTCTCGAATCTGTTGATGTGATATATCACATTTACTTATTTGCCTATGTTGAACCATCTTTACATCCCTGCTATAGCACCCACTTAATCATAGTATGTGGTCTATTTGACATGCTGTTAGATTCAACTTTGCTAGTATTTTGTTGAAGATATTTGTGTCTAGGTATATTAAAAATATTGGCATTATAAATATATATATATATTTCCTTATTTTGTTTTGGTATCAGTGTGATCCTGACTTTGGTGACGTTGGCATTAATTCACTCCTTCTCAAGTTTTTGTAATAATTTCAGTATGATTGGTATAATTCTTTATTTATTTGGTAGAATTCGGCTGTGAATACATCCATTCTTGGCTTGTTTTTGTTTTGAGACTCTATAGCAGCTTCAGGCTCATCACTCATTAGTTGTCTTCTCAGATTTTCTATTTCTTCCTGATTCAATTTCAGTAGATTTTATGTTTCCAGGAATGTATCTGTTTCCTATAGGTTTTCTAGATTCTAAGCATACAGTTTTCATAATAGTCTCTGACAATTTTTTTTTAATATCTGTGGTATAAATTTTAATGTTTCCTTTGTCATTTCTGTGTTTATTTGGGTCTTCCTCCTTTTTTGTTAGCTTAGTTCACAGTTGATCAATTTTGTTTATCTGCCCAACTTCTAATCTCATTGATTCTTTGTATTATGTTTTTAGCTTCAACTTCATTTAGCTGTTTTAATCTTTGCTATTTCTTTTCTTCTGCTAAATGTAATCTTGATTTGTTCAGGCTTTTCTAGTTGATTAATATGCATCATTAAATTGTTACTTTGTAATCTTTGTACCTTTTTTGGATGTACGCCTTTATTGCCATATACTTCTCTCTTAACACTCTTTTTGCTGTAACCAACAAGTTTTGCTATGTTGCATTTCAATTTCTGTTCCAAATATATTTTGCTTTCCATCTTAAATTCTTTATTGACCCAATGGTCATTCACAAACATGTTGTTTTCTTTCCAAATATTTGTATACTTTCTAAAGTTCCTGTTGGTATTAATTTCTAGTAGTGTTCACTGTGGTCCGAGAAGATACTTGATATAATTTCAATTTTTAAAAATTGTGTTGAAGCTTTTTCTTGTGGCCTATCCTGTGGTTTATACTGGAGAATATTCGATGTGTTGATAAGATGAATGTGTATTCTTCAGTTGTCAGGAAGGATGTTCTGTAAATGTCTATTACATCCATTTAGATTTATAACCCAGTTACAGTCAAACATTCTTTGTTGAATTTCTGTCTTCACGATCTGCCTAATGTGAGTGGGGAATTAAATCCTTAATTATTATTGTATTGCAATCTATCTCCTCTTTAGATATCTAGTGATATTTATCAATCTGGATGCTCCAATGTTGGGTAAATATATAATTAGAATTGTTATATTATCTTGCTGAATTGATTTCTTTATCATTATATTATTACCTTTTTAATTGTTTTTGACCTAATGTCTGTTTGATTTTATAAAAATGTAGCTACTCCTACCCAATTTTGATGTTCATTTGGAAGGACCATTTTTTTCTACCCTTTTTCTTTCAGTTAATAGCTCTTTTAAAATAAAGTAACTTTCTTGTAAGAAGAATTTGGTTAGATCATTTTTTACCATTTCATCAATCTGTGTCATTTAAGTTGAGATTTTAGTCTGTTTATGTTCATAATTATTATTGACAATTGAGGTTTTCTTCCTGCCATATTGTCAATTGTTTTCTGTTTGTTTCATAAGTTTTTTTTTTCTCACATTGTTTGTCATTGTGGTTTGATGGAATTCTGTAGTAGTGCCATTCGATTCATTTCTCTTCCATTTTTGTATGATTGCTTTTCTAGTGAGTTCTATTTTTCTGTGTTTTCATAATGGTAAATTCCTTTTGCCTTCACGTGTTTTCATAATGGTTAATGTCCTTTTGCTTTCATGTTTAGGACTTCTTGAGCATTTCTTGTAGGGCCAATCTAATCGTGACAAATTCCCTCAGCATTTGTATGGGAAAGACTTTATTTCTCCTTCATTTATGAAGGCAAGTATTGCTGAATATATTATTCACAGTCAGCAGGGTTGTTTTTCTTTCTACACTTTGAATATATCATCCATTTATTTTTGGGCCTTTGAAGTTTCTGCTGAGAGGGTCATTGTTAGTCTAATGGGTTTTTTTAATAGGTAACTAGATGACTTTCTCTTGCTGTTTTTTTTTTTTTTTAATTTATTTATTATTATTATACTTTAAGTTGTAGGGTACATGTGCATAACATGCAGGTTTGTTACATATGTATACTTGTGCCATGTTAGTCTGCTGCACCCATCAACTCGTCATTTACATCAGGTATAACTCCCAATGCAATCCCTCCCCCCTCCCCCCTCCCCATGATAGGCCCCGGTGTGTGATGTTCCCCTTCCTGAGTCCAAGTGATCTCGTTGTTCAGTTCCCACCTATGAGTGAGAACATGCGGTGTTTGGTTTTCTGTTCTTGTGATAGTTTGCTAAGAATGATGGTTTCCAGCTGCATCCATGTCCCTACAAAGGACGCAAACTCATCCTTTTTTATGGCTGCATAGTATTCCATGGTGTATATGTGCCACATTTTCTTAATCCAATCTGTCACTGATGGACATTGTTTATTGCAGCACTATTCACAATAGCAAAGACTTGGAATCAACCCAAATGTCCATCAGTGACAGATTGGATTCTCTTGCTGTTTTTAAAAATAATTGTTCACATTGACTTTGGACAGTTATATTAATGTGCTGTGATGAAGATTTTTTGTAATCTGTTTCTTTGGATCACTGAGCCTCTTGTGTTTGGATGTCTAAACTTCTTGGTAGACTTGGGAAGTTTTCATCTATTATTTCATTAAATATGTTTTCTAAACTTTGATCTATCTTCACACTTAGGAATATTAATGACGTTTACATTCAGTTGTTTTCTGTTGTCCCAAAGATCCTGAAGGCCTTGTTTTTTTTTTTGTTGTTGTTTTTTTAAAATTCTTTGTTCTCTTATTTTTGTCTGACAGAATTATTTCAAAAGACCTTTCTTTAAGTTGTAAAATTGTTTTCTTTTATTTTGTATAGTCTTATTCTTGAAGTTTTGAATGTATTTTGTATTTCCTTAAGTTAATTCTTCAGTTCTAGAATTCCTGTTTTAAAATATATATATACAAAACATTTAAAAAATATATATAACAACATTTAAAATAGATATATTATATATATAAAACATTTAAAAAATACATATCTCATATATATATATATATATATATATATATATACACACACACATTTTGGTAAATTTCTCATTTATGTCCTGATTTGTTTTTCTGAGTTCTTCATATTGGTATTCAGACTTCTCTTGCATCACACTGAGCTTCTTTATTTTGGATTCTTTACATGGAATTTTGAGATTTTTTTTCTGTTGTTTGAAGCTCTTGCTGGTGAAGTATTGTGTTCCTTTAAGGGTGTCATATTTCCATGCTTTTTCATGTTTCTGTGTCTTTATGTTGACATCTGTGCATCTGGTATAACAATCACTTCTTTCTATTTTTAAATTTACTTTCCTTAGGGGAGACTTTTTCCTGAAGATGTTTCTATAATGTTGGTTGTGTTGAGCCCTTTGGCTTTGCCTCAAGATGCATGCAGCAGTTAAATCTCTGTATAGTATTTTTGGTTGTAAAGAGCATTTGTGGTATCTGTGGATTCCCTCTGTGTGTTAGGGTATGCTTGTTAGTGAAGGCTTTAGTAAAGTTGTGCTAGGGACTGACACCAGATGGGCCTGTATTCAGGCTCCAGTGGTAGCAGTGGTAGCTAAGAGTATCCATCCTCGTGCCAAGGAGTGGTGTACACTAGTACCCACATTGGTGGTTCCAGGTGGGCCAATTCTTGGGCCTCTGGGTGTCTTTCTTGAATGGCAATTGTGTTATCAGTGAACTAAGTAGGAAAGTGGGCTCTTAAGCCCCGTGCAGTCAACATAGTATAGGCAATAGCAATAGCAGTGTGAGATGTCCTTCTGGTCCCCAAGCACTATGTGTTCATGTTGGCAGCAGTCGTGATGGGCTTTTTGGGCCAGCAACCAATGCTTGCAAGTAGAAACCAGTTGAAGTGGTAGTTTCAGGGAGTTTAGGCCAAATCTCAGCTCCCTAGGAAGAGTGCTCAGGTGCCTCAAGTGGTAGATGGGGTGGTGCAATCTGCAGGATCCCGAACCATGCATTCTCTGAGGCAAGGGCAAAGCTGGACCTGTGGGCTTGCACTTATGTCCGTCAATGGTGAGTGTAGGTACCAACTTTGACCAGCTAGGGTGGGGAGATGCTCAGGTCCCTGGAAGAGTGCTCAGTGAGAGACAGCACCTGTCACATCAATGTCCTGCAACAGAGAGTGTGGGTCTCATTCCAGAAGCTGCAGCCCTGGTCAGTGGAAGAAGGATGTGCATCCCTATCATGCCTCAGTCCCACCAAGGCTTGCTCCCCATTTCTGGCTGTGGCAGAAGATTCAACTGACCCATCAGACCTGGAAGTCCATAACTAGCCTACAACTCAGCCCTGGACCATAGGAACTCCTGCCAAACTTGAGATCAAGGCTTCATGGCAAACTGTAAGCTGCTCAAGTCCCAAGAGTAGTTCTCTCTTCCCAACACCAGTGAACACAGCATCTTCTCAGTCCTGGGTATGGGAGCCTACTGCATGCTTGCATGCCAGTTCCCTAAGCAACAGACTGAGTTTTCTTAATGCCTAGGGGTGATGCTGCTGTGTACCAGGACAATTTTTAGTCCATTAAAACCTAAGATCAAAAACGATATCTTGTTATTGCCACTTATGTTTCAGAAAAGGTAAGGGGCCCTAAATGAGTTCTTTCTCTAGAGGAGTTCCTTTTCACATTCTCCCAGGAGTTCCTCAAGTTAGACTCAGGATTTGTTAAAGTAAAAGTGCATTGTCATGGTCTGGACTGTATGATTCTCCAGGGAGAAAGTGGGCCACAGAAAGGCTCTCACTCACCCTCTCCTTGCATGGGGAAGTCACACCCAGCTCCTGGCCAGTCCTGCTTAAGAAAACTGCCTCTTTTCCAACTCCTTTCTAGTTTATGGTGTTTCCTTTTACTTTTTTATTCAACTCCCGTGTTCTCTCTTGGACAGTGTATTCAAAGTGTGATTGTCTACATACTATTTTTGTTCTTCAAAATGGATTTCACATAAATAAAAATGTTTCTAGTCAGCCATCTTGAAAAAAAATAAGTTAAGAGTATGGCTGTTGCAAATGAGCAAAGAGGCACATGGAAGCCTGCTAGTACTCAGAGGACTCTATGTGACTCAAGTTGCAGGAATTTCATGAAGTATCTACAATAAAGTCAAAAAACCTTATTATACTTCAGAAAGACTACATGCAAATGTATAGGTTCAGGGTGGCTGACTATAAGCAGTAAGAGTGTGCTGCTCTCTTGAAGAGAAAACAAATGGTGAGTAAAAATTGACTCTTCAAGTAAATCTTATAAGAAACCATTTCAAGAACCATCAAAGGATCAAGGGGACACAAAGAGGAAAGAGAAGAGTAAACCTGGGGCACTGCACATACCTGGGTTTGACTCACAGCCAGAAGGAGCTCCCTTACACTGTGAAAAGGTGAGAGAGTAAGAGCCTTTGAGGGATCTATACTTCCCACAGAGACTTGCACTATCCTGGGAGTAAGAGAACGTTCCTGACTCCGCCCCCTTGACATCTCAACTGATACAGAGAGCCACGGGGAGTTTTTGCAGAAGCGCTACTCAAGACCATGTGGAGCCCCACATGCCTTGAATCCCTAAGCAGCCCAGCACTAGCTGCCATAAGAGAGGCAGAGGCTTCCATCAAAGTGCCAGAAAGCAGTAAGACTGCTCCACTCCTCCTTGCCAGACAATGTTCAGCTCCTGCTTCTAGCATAGTATCCTTGACCCTGGCTTAAATCTGTGGGAAGGCACATCACTGTGTTCCCTCAGAAAATACCTAGACAGTAAACTGGGTGAATGCTCCCACTCCCACTGCTCCTGGCAAGATGGAACTTGTTGTCTTGGGCTTCCAGCACAATAGCCCCACCCCAGCCTGAACTCTGTGGTGGATACAGCTCTGTACTCCTTCAGGAAACATCAAGATGGTGAACCAGGTAACTACACCCACCCCTGCTGCTCCTAGCCAGGCAGGACTTGCTAGCTTGCACGTCAAACACAGCAGCCTCGCCACTGCCTGAAATCTGCCAGTGAACACAGATCTGTGTTCCCTTGGGAAATACCTGGATAGTACTCATTGTGACTCTCCCCACCCCTGATGCTCCTATCCAGGCAAGACTCACTGGCTTGGGCTTCCAGCATAGCACCGTCTGGACTTCCAGCAGTCCTACCACTGATTGAACGCTGTGGATGAACACAGCTCTCTTTCTCTCAGAAAACAACCAGACAGCAGGTCATATGACCGCCCCCACATGATGCTCTAAGCCAGACAAGAAATTCCACCTTTGGTAGTGACTAAACAGGGGAGGAGCCCTTACTTTCAGAACACTGAAAAGAGTAAAACATCTGGGTTTGTGAGTGAATGAGGCAGTGGGGCATGCTTCCCTCTGCAGGTCCAATCTGGGAAGGGTATGGCCTGCCTGCCAGCTGTGACCTCTGCAGCCTGGAGCACCTAAAATAGGAAATGTAGGCACTACACTAGTTATCAGAGGGTGTCCCACCAAGGCCTAGAATCAGACCCAATGAGGTCATTTCTCTCCAACCAACCACAGATAACAACTATGAACATTCAGAAATGCAAAAGAGTCAAGTTGTTGAGTAAGGGCCTATCTACCAGTCATTAACCTTATATGCCATTTGCTAGATTACAGCCTAAATTACATCAAAAAAACATCAAAAAAAAATTTTTTTTTGCCAGTATACAGTGCCTGAGAAATCCAAGGCAAAAATCCAATCACTAATAAAGATCCTGAAAAGAGCCCTGGTCTTCTGAAAGCACACAGAATTAAAGCCAACTGACTATAATCAGGTTTCAACACAGTTAAAGGAACACGAGCCCCCTCAGAGGAGAACGAATAAGTGCAAGAATTATGAAAATGAAAAAAAAAAAAAACAAGAAAACCCTACAGAACATCCCCTTATCTCCAAATGAACAAACTAGCCTTTTTGACAGATACAGAACTCATTATCTGAATGGAAAGAAAACTCATCGAGAGTCAGGAGAAAGTTGAAACCCAATCCCAGGAATCCAGGGAATTCATTAAAATGATCTAAGAGCTGAGAGATGAAATAGCCATTTAAAGAAAGAACCAAACAGAGCTCCTGGAATTAAACATTTCACTACAAAAAGTTCATAATACAGTAGGAAGTATTGAGAGCAGAATAGACCAAGCCGAGGAAAGATTCTTAGAGCTCAAAGACTAGTTTTTCAAATCTACTCAGTCAGACAAAAATAAAGAAAAACAAATAAGAACAATACACAAAACCTCCAAGAAATATGGGATTATGTAAAGCAACAAAATCTATGCATCTGTGGCATGCCTGAGAGAGGAAAGAGAATAATTAACTTGGAAAATATATTTGAAAACATAGTCCATAAAAATTTTCCTAATCTTGTTGGAGAGTTTGACAGGCAAATCAAAGAAATACACAGATCTCCGGCTAGGTACTATACAAGATGACTATTCACAAGGAATGGAGCCATCAGATTCACCAAGGTCAATGGCAAAAGTAAAACCCTTAAAGGCAGCTAAGGAAAAAGGTCATGTCACTTTGAAAGAGAACTCCATCAGGATAGCAGCACACCTCTCAGCAGAAACCTTTAAAGGCAGAAGACAGAGGGGTATATTTTCAGCATCCTCAAAGAAAAGAAATTCCAACTAAGAATTTCATGTCCTGGCAAACTAAGCTTCATAAACAAAAAATAAAGTCCTTCCCAGATGAAATGTGTTACCACCAGACCAACCTTAAAAGGGGTCCTTAAAGGAGTGCCAAACATAGAAACAAAAGAATGATACCTGCTACCACAAACAATTCAAGCAAACAGCCCACAGATGATATAAAGCAATTACACAATGAATACTATAAAACAACTAGCTAACAACATGAGTACAGAATCAAAATCTCATCCATCAATACTAACCCTAAATGTAAATGGTCTAAATGCCAAACTAAAAAGGCAACCATCTGCTGTCTTCAAGGAATTTCTCTCACATGTAACAACACTTTCGGCTCAAAGTAAAGAGATGGAGAAAAACTTACCATGCAAATAGCAAACAAGAAAAGCAGGAGTTCCTATCTTTTTATAAGATAAAACAGATTTTAAACCAACAACAATCAGGAAAGATAAAGAAAGACATTATATAATGATAGAGGATTCAATTTACCAAGTAGACTGAATTATCTTATATATATATTTGTAGCACTCAAATTCACAAAACAAGTTCTTTTTGACCTAAGAAAAAAACTTAGCCACACAATAATAGTTGGAGATTTCAAAACCCCACTGACAGCCTTAGACAGATCTTTGAGGCAGAAAACTAACAAAGAAATGAAGGATATAACATTAACATTTGACCAATTGTAACTAATAGACATCTGCAAAATAGTCCACCCAACAATCATGGAATATACATTTCTCTCATCCACACATGGAACGTATTCTAAGATTGACCACAAGTTTGGTATTACAGCAAGTCTCAATAAATTCAAAAAAAATTTAAATCATACCAAACACACTCTTGGATCAGAGTACAAAAAATATAGAAACCAATATAAATAAAATATTTCAAAAATTCACAAATATGTGGAAATTAAATAATGTCTTCCTGAATAACTTTTGGGTTAATGATGAAATTAAGGCATATATCAAAATATTATTATAAGTTAATGATAATAAAAAATAACTTACCAAAATCTTTGTGATTCAGGTAATGCACTGTTAAAAGTTTAAAATGTTAAAAGCCTGAACCAGAAAGTTAGAAAGATCTAAAATTAATGATCTGATCACACCCAAAGGAACTAGAAAGTAAATTACAATCCAAACTCAAAGTTTGCAGTAGAAAATATATAACTATAATTGGGTAGAACAAATGAAATTGACATGCAAAAGTTCGTACAAAATATCAGTTTAACCAAGAGTTTCTTTTTTGAAAGAATAAATAAGATAGACTGCTGGCTAGACTCACAAAGAAAAAAAAATAAGTCCAAATAAATACAATCAGAAATGACTAAGGTGAAATTACAACTGATCCTACAGAAATACAAAAGATCCTCAGTGGTTATTATGAACACCTCTATGGACACAAAATTAGAAAATCTAGATAAAATAGATACATTTCTGAAAACACACAACCTCTGAAGATTGAACCAGGAAAAAAGAGAAACCTCGAAAAGACAAAAAAGCTTTGAAATTAATTCAATAATTTAAAAAAACCTACCAATGCAAAAAAGCCATCGACCAGATGGATTCACAGCTGAAGTTTACCAGAAGTGCAAGAAAGAAAGAAAGAAAGAAAGAAAGAAAGAAAGAAAGAAAGAAAGAAAGAAAGAAAGAAAGAAAGAAAGAAAGAAAGAAAGAAAGAAAGAAAAGAAGAGAGAGAGATAGAGAGAAAGAGAGAGAGAAAGAAAGGAAGAAAGAAAAGAAAGAAAGAGAAAGAAAGAGGAAAACCTGGTACCAATACTACTGAAACTATCCCCCCCCACCCCGAAAAAAAGGAAAAATTGAAGCCGGGCACAGTGGCTCACGCCTGTAATCCCAGCACTTTGGGAGGCCGAGGTTGGCGGATCACGAGGTCGGGAGATTGGGACCATCCTAGCTAACATGGTGAAACCCCGTCTCTACTAAAAATACAAAAAAATTAGCTGGGCATGGTGGTGGGCGCCTGTAGTCCCAGCTACTCACGAGGCTGAGGCAGGAGAATGGCATGAACCCGAGAGGTGGAGGTTGCCGTGAGCCGAGATCGTGCCACTGCACTCCAACCTGGGCAACAGAGCGAGACTCCCTCTCAAAAAAAAAAAAAAAATTGAGGAGAGGATGCTCCTTAACTCATTCTAGAAATCAAGCATCATCCTGATGCCAAAATCTGGCAGAGACACAACAACAACAACAAAAGTCAGGACTGATGAATATAGACAGAAAAAATTTCAACAAAATACTAGCAAACTTATTTCAGCAGCACATCAAAATGTTAATTCACAACAGTTGAGTAAGCTTTACTCCTGGAATGCAATGTTAATTCAACATAAGCAAATTAAAAAAAAAAGTGATTTACCACATACACAGAATTTAAAACAAAAAAGATATAATCACCTCAATAGATTCAGAAAGAGACTTCAATAAAATCTAACATTCCTTCATGATAAAAACCCTATAAGGCTAGTCATCAAAAGAGCATACATCAAAATAATAAGAGCTAATTATGACAAACCCACAGCCAACATCATATTGAATGGGCAAAAGACAGAATAATTCCCCTTGAGATCTGCAATAAGACAAAGGTGTCCAGTCTCATCACTCCTATTCAACACAATACTGGAAGTCCCAGCCAGAGCATTTAGGCATGAGAAAGAAATAAAGGACATTCAAATAGGAAAAAGACAAAGTCAATCTCTCTCTGCTGACAATATGATTCAAAAAGACTCTCCCAAAAGGCTCCCAGAATTGATAAATGACTTTAGTAAAGTTTCAGAATACAAAATTCATGTACAGAAATCGGTAGCATTTCTACACTACAGTAATATTCTTGGTGAGCCAAATAAAAAATGCAATCCTATTTGCAATAGCCACACCAAAACTACAATATCTAGAAATACCACTAACCAAAGAGGTGAAACATCTTTACAAAAAGAACAACAAAATACTGCTGAAAAATTATTAGAGATGAAACAAACAGATATTCCATTATCATGGATTGGAAGAATAAATATCATTAAAATTGCCATACTTTCCAAAGTAATTTACATATTCAATGTTATCCCTATCAAAATACTGTTATTTTTCATGGAATTTTTTTTAAAAAAGCTATTCTAAAACTCATATGGAACCAATAAAACATCTGAATAGCCAATGGAATCCTAAGGAAAAACAAAGGCAAATAAATCACTTTACCCAACTTAAAACTGTATTATACAACTAACGTAACCAAAACAGCATGAAACTGGTATAAAAACAGATACATAGACCGATGGAACAGAATAGAGATCCCAGAAATAAAGCTACAAACCTACAACGATCTGATCTTAGACAAAATTTACAAAAGCAAGGGGAGCAGGACTTCCTATGCAATAAATAGTGCTGGGATAACTGGCCAGCCATATGCAGAAAAATATGACTGGATCCCTACATTTCACCATATGCAAAAATTAACCAAATATAAATTAAAGATTTAAACATAAGATCCCAACCTATGAAAACACTAGAGGAAAGCCTAGGAGATACCCTTCTCGTCACTGGATTAGCAAAGAATTTATGGCTAAGTCTCCAAAAGCAATTCCAAAGAAAATTTGACAAGTGGGACCTAATTAAGCTAAAGAGCTACAGCGTAGCAAAAGAAATCATCAAAAGAGTAAACATACAGTCTACAGAATGGGAGAAAATATTTGGAAACCATGCATCCAACGTAAGTCTAATATCCAGAATCTATAAGACACTTAATCAACCAGCAAAAAGTAAATAATCAATTAAAGAGTGAGCAAATGACATGAACAGGCACTTCTCAAAAGAAGATGTACAAGCAGCCAACAAACCTATAAAAATGCTCAATATTACTAATCATCAGAGAAATGCATATAAAGACCACCATGAGATACTGTCTCACACAAGTCAGAATGGCAATCATTGAAAAAATCGAAAAATAACTGATGCTGATGAGACTGCAGAGAAAAGAGAATGCTTATATACTGTTGGTAAGAATGTAAATTAGTTCAGCCCTTTGGAAAGGAGTTTGGAGATATCTCAAATAACTTAGAATTGCCATTTAAATCAGTAATCCCATTACCAGATATATACTCCAAGGAAAATTAATTGTTCTACCAAAAAGACACATGAACTCATATGTTTATCACAGCAGTATTCACAATAGGAGAGACATGGAATCAATCCAGCTTCCCATCAGCAGTGGATTGAATAAAGAATATGAAGTACATTTACACCATGAAATACTATGCAGCCATAAAATGGAATCAAATATTCCTTTGCAACCATATGAATGCAGTTGGAGGCCATTATCCTAAGCTAATTAACACAGGAACAGAAAACAAACTACCGCATCTTCTCACTCGTAAGTGGAACTAAACCTTGAGTACACATGGACAGAAAGAAGAAAACAATAGAAACCAGAGCCTACTTAAAGGTGGAGGATGGGAGGAGGGCAAGGATCAAAAAACTACCTATCAGGGACTGTGCTCACTACCTGAATGATGAAATCATTTGTGCACCAAACCACATGGACACACAATTTACCCATGTAATAAGCCTGCATAAGTACCCCCTGAACCTAGAATAAAATATGGAAGGGATAAAAAATAGGTCAACTCCTAGCAGGCCAATTTTCAGTACTCTTTTTGTGCATAATTCTTTAAAGTCATGAAGAGCCAGGATTTATCTTTCTTTTTAACTTTTAAGTTTAGGGGTACATGTGCAGGATGTGCAGGTTTGTTACATAGGTAAACATGTGTCATGCGGGTTTGTTCTACAGATTATTTCATCACCCAGGTATTAAGCCTAGTACCCATTAGTTATTTTTCCTGATCCTATCCATCCTCCCACCCTCTGTCCTCTGAAAGGTCCCCAGTGCTTGTTGTTCCCCTCTATGTGTTCCCATGTTCTCATCATTTAGCTCCCACTTATGAGTGAAAATACATCGCATTTGGTTTTCTGTTCCTGTGTTAGTTTGCTAAGGATAATGGCCTCCAGCTCCATCTATGTTCCTGCAAAGGAAATTATCTTGTTCTTTTCCATGGCTACATAGTATTCCATGGTGTATATGGACCATTATTATAATGCTGATTCCTAAAAACCATGACCAAATGAGGATTTATTCTTAGCATATTTTTATGATTAATCTAAATTTCAAAATGTTCTGCTTTACTATACCACAATTCTATTTATTAGACTACCTTATATTACCTTTAAATCACTTTTTGTAAGTCTAGAAGATTTTAAGTTCCTTGAATGAAGGGACTCTGCTTTAACATTCTTACCATCATAAATAATACAAAATAAATACTCCTTGAATTCATTGAAAAGACAGTAAATGCCAATAACTAGAGTTTCTAGGTGACAGAATTTTACTTTTTCTTTCCACTGTTTCTGAAATTGTGTTGTTTTGCCCTTTAAATGAGGGAAAATCAAATTTACCTGATAAGTCATTTTAGTACAGTGGATAGAAAACAGTCTCCTGTAATCCAAGTAGGTTTGAATCCTAGCACTATGATTTACTTGTTTAACTATTTAATTTGGGGCAGGTTTATTTAATCTTTCTGAGCTTTGAATTTGTCATTTGTAAACTGGGGATATCTTTCTGAAAAAAAAAAACCAACTACTATAAGTATTAAATAAAATTAGTTATAGGAGACTCTTGCACAATTTTGTGCACCAATCCCAGAGTTGGTGCTCAATAAGCAGTACCTAGTTTTATTTAAGTACATTGAGAAATATGCAATAATCACCCTGATAAGTAAGATAATCCTGCTAGGAACAAAATTTCTGAATTGCTCTGAATTATAAAAGTAGAACCCCCCTTCCAATCATATTAACATTACCTGGAGAAGGCTTGTGTCCAAATATACCATTGAAGAAAGCAGGCATTCGAATGCTACCACCAATATCAGAGCCCACACCAATCACTGAGCAGGCAGCTGCCAGTGTGCAGCCCTCACCACCTAAAGGAAACACAAAATACTTGCAAATAAATAATCTAATATACTATTTGCATAGAATATCTTTTTCCGTCTTTTCACTTTCAACCTTTTTGTGTCTTTAGATCCAAAGTGAGTCTTTTGCTCACAGCATATATTTAGATCATAATTTTAATCTATTCTACTCATCTATGTTATTTGAGTATATTAAACCATTTACATTTTAAAGTAATTACTGATAAGGTCTTCCCTGAGGATACTTCTCCCCTGGGTCTGTGTTTGTGTTTCTGTTTTTTCTTAATTCTCCCATATAGAAAAGAGCTCTTATTTTTTTTTCCCATCAACTTTTAAGTTCTGGGGTTCATGTGCAGGATGTACAGGTTTGCTACATAGGTATATGTGTGCCACGGTGTTTGGCACCACAGATCAACACATCACCTAGGTATTAAGCCCAGCACCCATTAATTATTCTTCTTAATGCTTTCCTTTCCCCCAACATCCCCCAACAGGCCCAAGTGTGTGTTGTTCCCTACCACGTGTCTATGTGTTCTAATCATTCAGCTCCCACTTTTAAGTGAGAACATGCTGTGTTTGGTTTTCTATCCCTGCATTCATTTACTGAGAATAATGGTTTCCAGCTCCATGCATGTCCCTGCAAAGGACATGATATTGTTCCGTTTCGTGGCCGAATAGCATTCTATGGTGTATATGTACCACATTTTATTTATTCAATCTATCATTGATGGGCATTTGGGTTGATTCCATGTTTTTGCTATTGTGAATAGTGCTGCAATGAACATATGCGTGCATGTATCTTTATAATAAAATGCTTTATATTCCTTTGGGTATATACCCAGTTTGATGGTTAATACTGAGTGGCAACTTGATTGAATCGAAAAATGCAAAGCATTATTCCTGGGTGTGTCTGTGAGAGTGTTGCAAAGGAGATTAGCATTTGAGTCAGTGGACTGGGAGAGGCAGGCCCACCCCCAATCATAACAGGCACCATCTAATCAGTGTGACTAGAATAAAGCAGGTAGAAATTGGAAAGAGCAGAGTTGCTGTGTCTTCCAACATTCATCTTTCTTCCATGCTGCATGCTTCCTGTCCTCAAACATCAGACTCCAAGTTCTTCAGCTTTTGGATGCTTAGACTCACATAAGTGGTTTGCCAGGGACTCTCAGGCCTTTGGCCACGGATTGAAGGCTGCATTGTCAGCTTTCCTACTTTTGAGGTTTTGGGACTGAGATTGGCTTCCTTGCTCCTCAGTTTACAGATGGCCTATTGTGGGACTTCACCTTGTGATCCTGCGAGCCAATACTCTTTAACAAACTCCCCTTCATGTATAAATCTATCCTATTCTGTCCCTCTAGAGAACCCTGACTAACACACCCAGTAATGGGATTGCTGTGTCAAATGGTATTTCTGCTAGGTTTTTGAGGAGTTGCTACACTGTCTTCCACAAAGGTTGAACTAATTTACATTCCTACCAACTGTGTGAAAGCATTCCTTTTTCTCTGCAAGCTAGCTAGCATCTGTTGTTCCTTGACTTTTTAATAATTGCCATTCTGACTGGCATGAGATGGTATCTTATGGTGGTTTTGATGTGTATTTCTCTAATGATCAGTGATGTTGAGCTATTTTTAATATGTTTGTTGACTGCATGAATGTTTTTCTTTTGAGACGTCTCTGGTCATGTCCTTTGCCCACTTTTTAATTTTTTTTCTTGTAAATTTGTTTAAGTTCCTTGTACACAGGATATTAGACCTTTGTCAGAGGGATAGATTGCAAAAATTATCTCCCCTTGTGTACGTTGTCTGTTCACTCTGATGATAGTTTCTTTTGCTGTGCAGAGGCTTGTTAGTTAACTAGATTCCACTGGTCAATTCTTGCTTTTATTGCAGTTGCTTTTAGTGTTTTCATCTGAAATGTTCAAAACCTTCAAAACCCTTGTAATTTCTATAAATTACTTCAGGCAGTATGGTCATTTTCACGATAAAGATTCTTCCTATCTATGCGCATGGATTTTTTTTTCAATTTGTTTGTGTCCTATTTGATTTCTTTCAGTAGTTTGTAGCTTTCCTTGAAGAAGTCCTTCACTTTCCTTGTTAGCTGTATTCTTAGGTATCATATTCTTTTGCAGCAATTGTGATTTGGAGTTCATTCATGATTTGTCTCTACTTGCCTGTTATTGGTGAATAGAAATGCTAGCCATTTTTGCACATTGATTTTGTATCCTGAGACTTTGCAGAAGTTGCTTATCAGTTTAAGAAGCTTTTGGGCTGAGATGATGGGGTTTTCTAGATATATGATCATGTAATCTGCAAGCAAAGGTAGTTTGACTTCCTCTCTTCCTATTTGAATATGCTTTATTTCTTTTTCTTGCCTAATTGCCCAGCCAGAACAACAAATACTATGTTGTATAGGAGTAATGAGAGAGGGCATCCTTGTCTCGTGCCTGTTTTCAAGGAGAATGCTTCCAGCTTTTGCCCATTCAGTGTGATATTGGCTGTGAGTTTGTCGTATATAGATCTTATTATTTTGAAGTATGTTCCTTCAATACCTAGTTTATTAAAAGCTTTTAACATAAAGGGATGCCGAATTTTAGTGAAGGCCTTTTCTGCATCTATTGAAATAATCACGTTTTTTTATCTTTAGTTCTGTTAGTGCAACAAATGACACTTATGGATTTGCATATGTTGAGCCAAACTTGCATTGCAGGGATGAAACCAACTTGTTCATGGTGTATAAGCAATTTGACGTGCTGCTAAATTCTGTTTGCCAGTATTTTATTGAGGGTTTTTGCATTGATGTTCATCAAGAATGTTGGCCTAAAGTTTTCTATTTTTATTGCTTCTCTGAGAGGTTGTCTTTCTTTTTTAATTTTTTAAAAATGATTATTATTATACTTTAAGTTCTACAGTACATGTGCAGAACATGCAGGTTTGTTACATATGTATACTTGTGCCATGTTGCTGTGCTGCACCCATCAACTCGTCAGCACCCATCAACTCGTCATTTACATCGGGTATAACTCCCAATGCAAACCCTCCTCCCCTCCCCTCTCCCCATGATAGGCCCCGGTGTGATGTTCCCCTTCCCGAGTCCAAGTGATCTCATTGTTCAGTTCTCAACTATGAGTGAGAACATGCGGTGTTTAGTTTTCTGTTCTTGAGATAGTTTGCTGAGAATGATGGTTTCCAGCTGCATCCATGTCCCTACAAAGGACACAAACTCATCCTTCTTTATGGCTGCATAGTATTCCATGGTGTATATGTGCCACATTTTCTTAATCCAGTCTGTCACTGATGGACATTTGGGTTGATTCCAAGTCTTTGCTATTGTGAATAGTGCTGCAATAAACATACGTGTGCATGTGTCTTTATAGCCGCATGATTTATAATCCTTTGGGTATATACCCAGTAATGGGATGGCTGGGTCATATGGTACATCTAGTTCTAGATCCTTGAGGAATCGCCATACTGTTTTCCATAATGGTTGAACTAGTTTACAATCCCACTAACAGTGTAAAAGTGTTCCTATTTCTCCACATCCTCTCCAGCACCTGTTATTTCCTGAATCATTGCCATTCTAACTGGTGTGAGATGGTATCTCATTGTGGTTTTGATTTGCATTTCTCTGATGGCCAGTGATGAGCATTTTTTCATGTGTCTGTTGGCTGTATGAATGTCTTCTGTCTGTTCATATCCTTTGCCCACTTTTGGATGGGGTTGTTTGTTTTTTTCTTGTAAATTTGTTTGAGTTCTTTGTAGGTTCTTGATATTAGCCCTTTGTCTGATGAGTAGATTGCAAAAATTTTCTCCCATTCTGTAGGTTTCCTGTTCACTCTGATGGTATTTTCTTTTGCTGTGCAGAAGCTCTTTAGTTTAATTAGATCCCATTTGTCAATTTTGGCTTTTGTTGCCATTGCTTTTGGTATTTTAGACGTGAAGTCCTTGCCCATGCCTATGTCCTGAATGGTATTACCTAGGTTTTCTTCTAGGGTTTTTATGGTATTAGGTCTAACATTTCAATCTCTAATCCATCTTGAATTAATTTTCATATAAGGAGTAAGGAAAGGATCCAGTTTCAGCTTTCTACTTATGGCTAGCCAATTATCCCAGCACCATCTATTAAATAGGGAATCCTTTCCCCATTTCTTGTTTTTCTCAGGTTTATCAAAGATCAGATGGCTGTAGATGTGTGGTATTATTTCTGAGGACTCTGTTCTGTTCCATTGGTCTATATCTCTGTTTTGGCACCAGTACCATGCTGCTTTGGTTACTGTAGCCTTGTAGTATAGTTTGAAGTCAGGTAGCGTGATGCCTCCAGCTTTATTCTTTTGGCTTAGGACTGTCTTGGAAATGCGGGCTCTTTTTTGGTTCCATATGAACTTTAAAGCTGATTTTTCCAATTCTGTGAAGAAACTCACTGGTAGCTTGATGGGGATGGCATTGAATCTCTAAATTACCTTGGGCAGTATGGCCATTTTCACGATATTGATTCTTCCTATCCATGAGCATGGTATGTTCTTCCATTTGTTTGTGTCCTCTTTTATTTCACTGAGCAGTGGTTTATAGTTCTCCTTAAAGAGGTCGTTTATCTGCCTTATAAGTTGGATTCCTAGGTATTTTATTCTCTTTGAAGCAATTGTGAATGGAAGTTCATTCATGATTTGGCTTTCTGTTTGTCTGTTACTGGTGTATAAGAATGCTTGTGATTTTTGCACATTAATTTTGTATCCTGAGACTTTGCTGAAGTTGCTTATCAGCTTAAGGAGATTTTGGGCTGAGACAATGGGGTTTTCTAAATATACAATCATGTCATCTGCAAACAGGGACAACTTGACTTCTTCTTTTCCTAACTGAATACCCTTGATTTCTTTCTCTTGCCTGATTGCCCTAGCCAGAACTTCCAACACTATGTTGAACAGGAGTGGTGAGAGAGGGCATCCCTGTCTTGTGCCAGTTTTCAAAGGGAATTTTTCCAGTTTTTGCCCATTCAGTATGATATTGGCTGTGGGTTTGTCATAAATAGCTCTTATTATTTTGAGGTACGTTCCATCAATACCAAATTTATTGAGTGTTTTTACCATGAAGGGCTGCTGAATTTTGTCAAAGGCCTCTTCTGCATCTATTGAGATAATCATGTGGTTTTTGTCTTTGGTTCTGTTTATATGCTGGATTATGTTTATTGATTTGCATATGTTGAACCAGCCTTGCATCCCAGGGATGAAGCCCACTTGATCATGGTGGATAAGCTTTTTGATGTGCTGCTGGATCCGGTTTGCCAGTATTTTATTGAGGATTTTTGCATCGATGTTCATCAGGGATATTGGTCTAAAATTCTCTTTTTTTGTTGTGTCTCTGCCAGGCTTTGGTATCAGGATGATGTTGGCCTCATGAAATGAGTTAGGGAGGATTCCCTCTTTTTCTATTGATTGGAATAGTTTCAGAAGGAATGGTACCAACTCCTCCTTGTACCTCTGGTAGAATTCAGCTGTGAATCCATCTGGTCCTGGACTTTTTTTGGTTGGTAGGCTATTAATTATTGCCTCAATTTCAGAGCCTGCTATGGGTCTATTCAGGGATTCAACTTCTTCCTGGTTTAGTCTTGGGAGAGTGTAAGTGTCCAGGAAATTATCCATTTCTTCTATATTTTCTAGTTTATTTGCATAGAGGTGTTTTTGGTATTCTGTGATGGTAGTTTGTATTTCTGTGGGGTCGGTGGTGATATTCCCTTTATCATTTTTTATTGCGTCTATTTGATTCTTCTCTCTTTTCTTCTTTATTAGTCTTGCTAGTGGTCAATCAATTTTGTTGATCTTTTCAAAAAACCAACTCCTGGAATCATTGATTTTTTGGAGGGTGTTTTGTGTCTCTATCTCCTTCAGTTCTGCTCTGATCTTAGTTATTTCTTGCCTTCTGCTAGCTTTTGAATGTGTTTGCTCTTGCTTCTCTAGTTCTTTTAATTGTGATGTGAGAGTGTCAATTTTAGATCTTTCCTGCTTTCTCTTGTGGGCATTTAGTGCTATAAATTTCCATCTACACACTGCTTTAAATGTGTCCCAGAGATTCTGGTATGTTGTATCTTTGTTCTCATTGGTTTCAAAGAACATCTTTATTTCTGCCTTCATTTCGTGATGTACCCAGTAGTCATTCAGGAGCAGGTTGTTCAGTTTCCATGTAGTTGAGCGGTTTTGATTGAGTTTCTTAGTCCTGCGTTATAGTTTGATGGCACTGTGGTCTGACAGACAGTTTGTTATAATTTCTGTTCTTGTACATTTGCTGAGGAGTGCTTTACTTCCAATTATGTGATCAATTTTGGAATAAGTGTGATGTGGTGCTGAGAAGAATGTATATTCTGTTGATTTGGGGTGGAGAGTTCTGTAGATGTCTATTAGGTCTGCTTGCTGCAGAGATGAGTTCAATTCCTGGATATCCTTGTTAACTTTCTGTCTCGTTGATCTGTCTAATGTTGACAGTGGAGTGTCGAATTCTCCCATTATTATTGTATGGTAGTCTAAGTCTCTTTGTAAGTCTTTAAGGACTTGCTTTATGAATGTGGGTACTCCTGTATTGGGTGCATATATATTTAGGATAGTTAGCTCTTCCTGTTGAATTGATCCCTTTACCATTATGTAATGGCCTTCTTTGTCTCTTTTGATCTTTGATAGTTTAAAGTCTGTTTTATCAGAGACTAGGATTGCAACCCCTGCTTTTTTTTGTTCTCCATTTGCTTGGTAGATCTTCCTCCACTCTTTATTTTGAGCCTATGTATGTCTCTAGGTTTTCTTATCAGGACGATTCTGGCCTTATAGAATGAGTTACAAAAAAAATCCCTCCTTTTCAATTTTTTGGAATAATTTCAGCAGAAATGGTACAAGCTCCTCTTTCTACCTGTGGTAGAATTCAGCTGTAAATCCATCTGGTCCTGGGCCTTTTTTTTTTTTTTTTTCCTTCAGTTGGTAGGCTATTTATTACTGCTTCAATTTTAGAACTCATTATCGTTCTATTTAGAGATTCAATTTTTTCTTGGTTCAGTCTTGGGAAGGAGTATGCATCCAGGAATTTTTTTCCATTTCTTCTAAATTTTCTAGTTGTCCATACAGGTGTATATAGTAATCTTTGATGGTTGTTTTTATTTCTGTTGGGTCAGTGGTAATATCATTCTGATTTTGTCTATTTAATTCTTCTCTGTTTTCTTCTTTATTAGTCTAGCTAGTGGTCTATTTTATTTATTTATTTATTTTTTCAAAAGAACAGCTCCTGAATTCATGGATTTTTGAAGGATTTTTTGTGTCTCTATCTCCTTCAGTTCTGCTCTAATCTTGGTTATTTCTTGTCTTCTCCTAGCTTTGAGATTTGTTTGCTCTTGCTTCTCTACTTCTTTTAGTTGTGATGTTAGGTTGTCAGTTTTAGACCTTTCTAGCTTTTTGATGTGGGGATTTAGTGCTATAAATTTCTCTCTCAACAGTGCTTTAGCTGTGGCCCAGATTCGGATATATTGTGTCTTTGTTCTCATTAGTTTCAAAGAACTTCTTGATTTCTTTGTTAATTTCATTATTTACCCAGAAGTCACTCCGGAGCAGGAGCAGGTTGCTCGATTTCCACGTAGTTGTGTGGTTTGGTTTGGGGTCACTTTCTTAATCTTGGGTTCTAATTTGATTGTGCTGTAATCTGAGAAATTGTTATGATTTAAGTTCTTTTGCATTTAATGAGGAATGTTTTACTTCAAATTATGTGATAAATTTTAGAGTAAGTGCTATGTGATGATGAAAAAAATATATGTTGGGAGTTATACCTGATGTAAATGACGAGTTGATGGGTGCTGACGAGTTGATGGGTGCAGCACAGCAACATGGCACAAGTATACATATGTAACAAACCTGCACGTTATGCACATGTACCCTAGAACTTAAAGTATAATAATAATAAATAATTTTTTAAAAAAAGAAAGAAAAAAATATGTTTTCCATTGTTTGGGGGTGGAGAGTTCTGTAGATATCTATCAGGTCCACTTGATCCAGAGCTAAGTTCAGGTGTTGATTATCTTTGTTAATTTTCTGTCTCAATGTCTATCTAATATTTTCATTGGGGTGTTAAGTTCTCCCACTATTACTGTGTGGGAGGCTAAGTCTCTGATTTTAACTGACTATATTGTATGTTTTCATTTATTCTCCTCTCTTGCCACTTAAAGTATACTTTTTTTAAAATTTAATATTTGCCCTTGAGTTTGCAATATACATTTAGAACTAACTCAAGTCTCCTTCAAATGATACTCTGCCACCTCCCAAGTAGTGCAGTTATCTTATAAAGGAACATTCCCAATTCCTTTATCCCATCCCATATAACATTGTTGTCATTCATTTCACTCATACACAAGCTATAATCACCCAATACATTTTTGGCATTATTATTTTGAACAATTACATGTTAGATCAATCAATAATTTAAAAATACTTTATTTTACTTTGTTCAATCTTTCTCTAATAATTTTCTTTTCTTTCTTTCTTTTTTTTTTTTTTTTACATGAATTCAGGTTTTTGGCCTGTATTCTTTTTTTTCTCTCTCTCTGAAGAACATCTTTTAACATTCTTGCTCTATTGCTCCACTGTCAACAAATTCTGTCAATATTTCTTCGTCTCAGAGTATCGTTATTTCTTTTTCATTTCTGAAGAATAGATCTGCTAGACAGAATTTTAAGTTGATGGTTCTTTCAATGGTTTAAATATTGGACTCCCGTGTGTGTGTGTGTGTGTGTGTGTGTGTGTGTGTGTGTGATGGAATCTCCTTCTGTCACCCAGGCTGGAGTGCAGTGGCATGATCTCAGCTCACTGCAACCTCCACCTCTCGAGTTCAAGCAATTCTCCTGCCCCAGCCTCCCGAGTAGCTGGTATTACAGGCGCCTGCTGCCAGGCCTGGCTAATTTTTGTATTTTTAGTAGAGATGGGGATTCAAAATGTTGGCCAAGCTGGTATCGAGCTCCTAACCTCAAGTGATCCATCTGCCTTGGCCTCCCAAAGTGGATGCCCATCTCTTATTGTTTGCATGGTTTCTGAAGAAAATACCAATATAATTCTATCTTTGCTCCTGTATAGATAAGGTATGTTTTTCCTTCTTCTTTAAATATTTTTTTTCTTTCTCTTTAATCTTCTAAGGATGAAACAGTATGCTAGGTGTAGTTCTTCTCAAACATTTATTGTTGTTTCTTAAAATCTCTTTCTTCTCTTCCTAGTGTTCCAATTATATATGTGTATTATATGCTTTTGTAATCATACAATTATTAGGTAGTCTGTTCTGTCTTTTTCATTCTTTTTCCTCTTTACTTTCAGTTTTGGAAGTTCTTGTTGACAGGTCTTCCATATCACTGAAGGTTTCCTATTTTGTATACAACATATTGATGAGCCCATCAAAGATGTTCTTCATTTCTGTTATAACTTTTTTATTTCTAGCGTTTGCTTTTGATTCTTGAAGTTCCCATCTGTCTTCTTACATTACAGATCTGTGCTTGCATGTTGACCATTTTTTTCCATTGTGGCCCTTAACATATTAATCACAAATGGTTTCAATTCTCAGTCTGATAATCTCAATATCTCTGCCATATTGCTAATCTTGATGCTTGCTTTGTCTTTTCAAACTGTGATTTTGTCTTTTAGTATGCCTTATAATCGTTTTGTTGAAAGCCAAACATGATGTACTGAGATAAAAGAACTGGGGGTATTTGGCCTTTAATGTGAGGTTTTATGTTTCCCTGGCTAGGGGTTAGTCTGTGTTTACTGTCTGCTGTAGCCATAGGTTTCAGGTGTAAAATTTTCAACTGGTGCCACAGTTTCCACCTCCTCTGTTGTCTTTGAGTTTCCCTAGAGACTTCTTAAATAACACCTATGATGTACAGTTCTTCTGGTTTATATAGAACCCCCATTATAGAAAATCCCTATTGGTGTAGTGATAAGGTGTGTGGAGGCAAGGAGAGGAAGTATTTTATAATCATATGATTAGGTCTCAGTCATTTAGTTAGCATGTGCCCCTGCTCTGTGACCCTAACATGTGCTTCCCAATTTTATTCTGCTTTGACCCCTTCAGTAGGACAGGAAACCTAGACAGGACTGGAGTTGGATATTTTCTTTCCCCTAGGTCAAGTCCATTAGTTTCTTATAAAACGTTACTAAGTTAGGTTCTGATAAAAATAGTTTCTCTGAGGAAATTCCTTGTTAGAAGAACAGTAGGCTTTGGAAGTAGTATTTCAAAATGGCTACTTTTTCCCTCCCTGTGCAAGAAGCAAGAGAAGATTTCTCTCCGATCTTCACCTGGGAACACAGTAGGGCTCCTGAAGGTAAAACTTTTGAAATTGTGTGAGGCCCCCAAGATCCCCCCACCCAACCACCACATACATTTTGACTCTTAAACTTTTTCAAAATGAACCTCCAGCAAGTGATCAATTATAGTTTAGGTTTTTCTACTGCTGTGCTGGTTCCCCTGAAATTTTCTGCTCCTAGGCTTCTGTTCTAGCAAGTTCCGATTCTTTGTATCTGCCTGTCTTTCATTCAGTTTTGGGAAGAGTGGTTTTCCCATTATCTCGGCATATTGATAAATCTAATAATGGTTGTTATTTTTTAGTTTGTTCAGCTTTTGTTCTTATTGTGTGAATTGGAGTAAAAACTTCTAAACCCCATATATGCTAGACCGGAAACCTGAAGTCACACTTAAATTTTTAATCATCACAGTAACCTTACAAGTCTGATTTCTTTAATATGGCCATCTTACAAGCAAAGGAAACTGACTTAATGAGCACCTACTTCATGTGACTAAGGTCATATAGTAAAAGAAATCTCAAATGTCTATGTAGCTTTAGCACCCACAAGTTTAAACATCATATTTTGCTAACCCACGTATGCATCCATTCAGGCTTAATAAAAGTCTTGTCAATTCTAGTCTCCATACACCTTTTTTTTCTAGTCTCTATACACTTTATGATGTTTCCTATCTACATCACTTGTAGTTCGTTCTCAATTCCCTTTGCTGGCTACTTCTCCTCTATCTATCTTCAAAATATCAGAGTTAACCAAGGCTCTCACATGACTCCCATTTCTTCTCCATCAACACACACATACCCTGGGTTTTTGCATCCATTCTTATAGGTTAGAGATGCTATACTGTATCAGGTTTATTAATACAATTCATAATTATTATTGTTAACACAGCTCTTGATGCCCTACTAAAATGTCCAACTCACCAGAACTTCCACCTACAATATGCTGTAAATCATATGGGTTGTTTGATCGGCCATAGATCTTGTTACTGGATTCATACCACATACACAACTCACTACAGTTGGTTATGCCAAGGGGAATGGCACCAGCTTCCTTCAGTAATGCCACCACAGTGGCATCTGTTTTGGAAATGGCATCACGGCGGTTCATGAGTCCAGAAGAATTGGGCATTCCTAAAAGAGCCACAGAAAGTAATGTTTAAAAGTTATTAAATAAAAATAATTGTTTTCTCCTGAGGGGCAAGATGGCCAACTAGATGTAGCCAGAAGGAACATCTCCCACAAAGGGTTGGGGCATTGGGAAGACTGGTTGGGGCATTGGGAAGACACAATCCTAGCAGATCTTCAGAGAGAAGGCATTGAGGGTGGATGGAGGGAAGACACAGATGCTGGGCTGAATGGGGAGGAAGTTGGGAACCCTGCACAGGGCTACTGTTCACTGGGACTTGCTCCTGGCTCCCAGAAACACCTGGGGGAAAAGGTGAGTTGAACAGTCAAGGAGCAACCAACTTTCAACATGAGCCTCTGGAATCATAGCAGGAAAAATACCTTGACCACCACGGACACTTGGATTAGCAGGGAGAGGTGCTCAGAGAAGTGGTAGGGGCAGAATTCAAGCTGGAGCAGAGCTGGAAGATGATGCCAGAACATCTGGAGGAGCACAACAAGGGTTGCCCATGCCCCTAGGCTCGACTGCCTCCCACAGGAGACTTAAGCCCTAGGGGAACTGTCAGACCTGAACTCTGCAGGGTGATTTTGCCCATGAGACAGGGCCAGTCCAATCTGAGCACCCCTCATTCTGCTGGCTTCTCCCAGGGCCCCAGTCTGGCCATGCCTGCTTGCAGTGCAGCCCCTAAGTACCTCCCGGGGTCCTGCATCACAGTTCCTGTGCTGGTGGACAGCATCTGACCTGCAAAGTCCTGGAACAGAGCTGCCCCAGAAGACAAGCCCAGCTAGCCCATATCCTCCCACTACAGCAGCCTCCCCTGTGCCACTTTGCCTACATGCACTCACCCATGACGACCTCCAACATTGCTTTACTGGTACTCGTGTGTGTGGGGAGGGGGGGGGAATCTTGTCTTCCCTTCTCTACCAGTACACATAATTGTGTGCACCCTGCCATGCCACTACTCCTGGCATGAGTGCACAGCACCCTACCTCTTCCCCCCACTGCACCACCATTGTTGTCAGATCATTGGCAAGCAGAAGGCATGCCAGCACTGCCCCCACCAGTACCCCCTTTCTGTGCTGAAACAGCTGCCGGCAGAAACTAGGCATAGAAAAAATGGACCCGCCTGCACCCTGAGTCGCCACCGCCACCTGCAGGAACATGCATAAAAGGCCCACAAAGACCTGTGCCAACCAGAGCATCCTAACCCCATGATAACACTGCCACCAGTGTGAAGGTATGCACAGTTGCTGCCGGGAAGCCCTATGACCCCTAGTCGTGCTGTCAATGCAAACACCTGCATGACGGCCAGCCACTGGCCTACAAAAGGCAATGCTGTCAATACTGGCAATTGCTGCGAATGCTCTCACAAAGGTCAGCACCCTGGCACCTGCTAGCACCGTGCTGCAGCTGACGAGCATAAACCCATACATACTGCAGTGGGAATTGCAACTGGCACATAAGAATAAGGGCAGATAAGGCCGGGTGCGGTGGCTCACGCCTGTAATCCCAGCACTTTAGGAGGCCGAAGTGGGCGGATCATGAGGTCAGGAGATCGAGACCATCCTGGCTAACATGGTGAAACCCTGTCTCTATTAAACATGCAAAAAAAAAAAAAAAATTAGCCAGGCGTGGCCGCGGGCGCCTGTAGTCCCAGCTACTCGGGAGGCTGAGGCAGGAGAATGGTGTGAACCTGGGAGGCGGAGCTTGCAGTGAGCCGAGATCGTACCACTGCACTCCAGCCTGGGCGACTGAGCGAGACTCCGTCTCAAAAAAACAAACAAACAAAAAAAAGAATAAGGGCAGATACTGCTGCCACAGCCCTATGGCTGGTACTATCCATTGAAGTATTGTGACCAGTGATCTGGCAGCACCTTGCCCCTTATATGGGTCCAGGAGCACCTCAGCCCTCCCAGAAAGTTCCTAACCTTGAAAAGTCAGAGAAGAAAGTGGAGACCTGATACCAGTCCCCCAGAGTCAGAGCATGCAATCCAGGAGTACTGAGCTGAGTCTTGGCCATCTTAAATATTCCAGAAATGAAGCCAGTCAACTGAACCCACCTTATACCACAATCAAATCACACAAGGTCATCAAGTAGAATAAAAGAAAAAAAAACTCATCCAAAAAACAACTTTAAATATTGAAGAAACAACAGACCAACAAAAATAGCAACAACTCTGACAATTCAAAAAAAACAGTGTTTTCTTTCCTCCAAACAACCACACTAATTCTCAAGCAAGCATTCTTAACCAGGCTGAGATGGCTGAAATGAGATAAAAAAAATTCAGAACATAGATAGAAAGAATGATCATTGAGATCCCAGAAAATATTAAAACCCAATCTAAGGAAGGTAGAATTCACAATAAAAACTTACGGGAGCTGAAAGACAAAATAGTCAATATAGAAAAAAAAACACAATGAACCTGGTAGAGCAGAAAAACACACTACAAAAATTTCATAATGAAATCACAAGCATTAGCAGCAGAATACCCAAGCTCAGAAAAGAATATTGAAGCTTGAAGATTGGCTTTTTAAAATAAAATGGGGAGGCGGAGCAAGATGGCCGAATAGGAACAGCTCCAGTTTCCAACTCCCAGCGCCAGCGACACAGAAGATCAGTGATTTCTGCATTTTCAACTGAGGTTCATCTCACTGGGGAGGCCGGATGATCGGTGCTGGTCAGCTGCTGCAGCCCACTCAGCCAGAGCTGAAGCAGGTGAGGCATTGCCTCACCTGTGCTGCAAGGAGGAAGGGAATCTCAGTGAACTGGAGACACACAACACCTGGCACCGGGTAATCCCACCCCAATACTGCACTTTAAGAAACAGGCACACCAGGAGATTATATCCCACAACTGGCCGGGAGGGTCCCACGCCACTGAGCCTCCCCCTCATTGCTAGCACAGCAGTCTGTGATGTACTGCAAGGCATGTTTTAGGTTGGGGAAGGGCTCTCACATTGCCGAGGGGCTATGATGTAAAAAAAGCTGGCAGGGAAGTCGAACTGGGTGGAGCTCAAAGCAGCTCAAGGAAACCTGCCTGTCTCTAGTAGACTCCACCCCTGGGGACAGGGAACAGCAAACAATAACAAAAGCAGCAGAAACCTCTGCAGATCTAAACGACTCTGTCTGACAGCTTTGAAGAGAGCAGTGGATCTCCAACACGGAGGTTGAGATCTGAGAAGGGACAGACTGCTCGCTCAAGTGCGGGTCCCCTGACCCCGAGTAGCCTCCACTGGGAGACATCCCCACTAGGGCAGTCTGACACTTCACACCTCACTGGTGGGGTGGGAGTACACCCCGAGAGGAAGCTTTCCCCAAAAAGAACTGGTGATTATGCGGTTAATTTGCTGTTCAGTGCAATATTCATCTCTAGCTGCTGATACTCCAGGCAAACAGGGTCTGAGGACTTCAAGCAATCTCCAACAGACGAGCAGCTGAGGGAATATCCTGACTGTTAGAAGGAAAACTATCAAACAGGAAGGACACTCCAGAAGACCAAAACCCCATCAGCACGTCACCATCAATAAAGCCCAGAGGCAGATAAACCACAAAGATGGGGAAAAAGCAGGGCAGAAAAGCTGGAAATTCAAAAATAAGAGCGCATCTCCCGCATCAGCGCTGCGTGAGCCTTCATCGCCAGCAATGGATCAAAGCTGGACGGAGAATGATTTTGACGAGATGAGAAGAAGGCTTCAGTCCATCAAATTTCAGAGCTAAAGGAGGAATTACGTACCTGAAGCGAAAGAAACTAAATCTTGGAAAAAGTGGAAGAATTGATGGCTAGAATAATTAAGGAAGAGAAGGTCATAAACTAAATGAAAGAGATGAAAACCATGACATGACAACACGCCACAAAATGCACAAGCTTCAGTAACCTAATTCTATCAACTGGAAGAAAGAGCATCAGCTGCATTGAGGATCAAACGAATGAAACAGCGAGAAGAGTTCCAGCAAAAAAGAAGAAAAAGAAATGAACAAAGCCTGCGTAAGAAGTATGGATTATGTAAAAGACCAAATCTATGTCTGATTGTGTGCCTGAAAGGAGGGGAAAATGGAACCAAGTTGGAAAAACACTCTTCAGATATCATCCAGGAGAACTTCCCAACCTAGTGAATTATACCTGATGTAAGTGACGAAGTTGATGGGTGCTGCTGACGAGTTGATGGGTGCAGCACACCAACATATAATAAGTATATATGTAACAAACCTGCACGCTATGCACACATATGTACCCTAGAACTTAAAGTATAATAATAATAAATAAATTTTAAAAAATTCTATCAAATATTTAAGGACACATATATCAATGCTCCATAGTATCTTACAGAAGACCGGGCAGGAGGAATACTCCCTCTAACCCATTCTATAATAGTCAGCATTTCCCAATATAAAAATTCAAAGACATTACAAGAAAATAAAACTATGACGACACTTCTCATGAACATAGATAAAAATCTCAACATAAAAGTGTATATTCTTTATACACATTATTGATTCAATTTGCTATTGGAGATAGCACTTATCATCTACAATTACCAAATCAAGTGGATTTTATTTCAGGTATGGAAAGCTGTTTTAACATTGGAATATCATTTAACTATCACATCATAGCCAACGAAGAAAAAATCACACAATCATGGTCAATAGACGCAGAAAAAGCATTTACAACATTCAAACACTCATTCATGATAAATAATTTTAACACACTAGAATAGAAAGGGACTTCAACTTGATAGAGGACATCTACAAAAGTCCTATAGCTGGCACTATTCTAATAATAAGAAATTTGAAGGCTTCAAATTTCAGACAAAGCAAATATCATACTTAATAGTAAGAAATTTGAAGGCAAATTTCAAACAAAGCAAAGCTATCCCTCACTTCTGCTTTCACCATCTTACTGCAAACACTTAGCTACTGCAATAAGACAAAAAGGAAATAAAATGTATACAGATTGGCAAGAACAAAATAATACAGTCTTTGTTTGCAGATGATATATTGTCTATGTAGAAAATTTTAAATCTGTGAAACAACCTGATGTAACCAATAAGTTATTTTATGTGCTGCAAGATACAAGAGAAATAAGTCACTTTTCTATGTACCATCAATGAACAAGGAAATTTGAAATTTAAAAAAAACTCATTGCCACTTACATTAGCAGCCCTAAAATAAAATACTTAAGTGTAAATCTAAAAAAAAGTCCAAGATACATATGAGGAAAACTACAAACTCTGATAAATAATACATCAAAAAAAAAAATAAATGGAGAGATATTCCAGGTCATGGGTAGAAAACCTAATATTGTCATATGATGTCAGTTTTTCCAAATGAATGTACAGACTCAATGCAATCTCCAATCAGAATCCCAGGAAGTTATTTTGTATGAAATTACAAATTGGTTCTAAAGTCGCGTGAAGAGGAAAAAGACTCAGGAGAGTAAATTCAATATTGAAAGAAAGAGCAAAGCAGAGGACTGACAGCACTACCCTCAAAACCTACTATAAACATACAGTAATCAGCACATTATAGCATTAGTGAAAAAACAGACAACAAATCAATGGACCGACAATATGAGCTCAGAAATAAACTCACCTAAGTATAATCCATTGATGTTTGACAAAGGGGCAAAGGCTATTAATAAAATGGAGCAGTCTCTTTTCAACAAATTTGCAGCAGACAATCCGACGTTCGCCACATCTCACCCTAACATTAATCTAGACACAGACCTTGAACCTTTCACAAAAATTAGTTCAAAATGGATCACAGACTTCAATGTAAAATGCAAAATTACAAAATCCTGGAGAATGACATACCTAGAAATTCTTGGTGAACCTGGGTATTGAGATGGCATTTAAATAAAAATACCAAAGGCGTGGATCCATGAAAGAGGTGATTGATAAGCTGAGCTCCATTAAAATTCGTGAACTTCTGTTTTGCAAAGCAGCATCAGGAGAATGAGAAGACAAGCCACAGACTGGAAAAAATATTTACAGCGACATACCCATAAAGAATATTACCCAAATTTTATACAGAACTCTTAAAACTAAAATAAGAAAATTCCATAACCCAATAAAATGGGCAAAACCCCGAATAAGTACCTCAGCAAAGAAGATACACAGATATTCAATAAGCACAGAAATATTATTCAACAGCATATGCCATCAGAGAAATGCAAATTAAAAGAACAATGAGATACTATGACACCCTATTAGAATGGCCAAACCCAAAACACTGACCAATAATTAAATGCTGACAAAGATGTAGAACAAAAGAATTTTCATTCATTGCTAATGGGAAGGTAAAAATGTTACATACTACTTGAAAGACACAATTTGGTGGTCTTACAAAATAGAAACACCCTTATCATTTCAATGCAGAAAATCCTGCTATTCCAAAGGATTTGAAAATTTGTGGCCACACAAAACCCCTATGTAAATAATTGAGAAGCAACTTTAATCGTAATGACTCAAAACTTGAAGGAATGGATATGTCCTTCAGTAGGTGAATGAGTAAGTAAACTGTAGTGCTTCCAGACAATGGAATATTTTTTTCAGTTCTGAAATGAAATGAGCTATCAAACAATGAGAAAACATGGAACTAATCTTAAACGCATAATACTAAGTGAAAGAAGCCAATCTGAAAAAGGCTATATACAGTTTGGAGTGCAACTATGTAACATTCTGGAAAAGGCAAACTAGAGACAGTAAAAAGATTTGTGGTTTGTCAAGATTTAAGAGGGAGCAAGTGAATGAATAGGGAGAGGCAAAGAACAAACATGAAGTTGTTAGGCGTGGAAACTATTCTGTAATATAATTTGGATTGAAGATGATTTGGCAAAACCTATAGAATGTACAACACCAAGAATGAATCTTAATTGAAACTATGGACTTTGGGAGACAATGATGTACAGTCACGATCATAATAAATGTACTAAATGTGAGAGCGACTGTTTAAAATAATAATAATAATAATAATAATAATAATAATAATAATAAATAAATTTTAAAAAATAGTAAAATATAATAGAATAAAATAGTGAAACAATTAAATAGAAAAAAGAATTTTTTAATGAACAAAACCTCCCTGAATTATGGAATAACATAAAGAGACCAAATCTAGAACTCATTGACATTCCAGAAAAAGAAAAAGAGAAAAAAGACAAATTAGAAAATATATTTCAGGATACCACCAAGGAGAAAGTTCTCCAACCTAGATAGAGAGGTCAACATTCAAATTCAGAAAAAACTGAGAACCCACACAAAATGCTTCATGAGAAGGTTATGCCCAAGACACACAATCATCAGATTCTCCGCTGCTGAAATGAAAGAAAAAAATGTTAAAGGCTAGAGAGAAAGGGTAGGTCACTTATAAAAGGAAGCCCAGCAAACTAACAACAGACCTCTCAGCACAAATCCTACATGGAAGAAGAGATTGGGGACCTATATCGAATATTCTTTAAAAACAAAAAAATGCAACCTGGAGTTTCATATCCAGCCAAACTAAGCTTCATAAACAAAAGAGAAATAAGATCCTTTTCAGGCAAGCAAATGCTAAGAAAATTTGTTGCCACCAGATGTGCCTTATAAGAGCCTCTGGAAGATGCACTAATGGAAATAATAGGTAATTACAAACCACTACAAAAACACAAAAGTACACAGACTGTTGACACTAACAAGCAATAACACAAACAGATCTGCATAATAACCAAGTAACAACATGATGACAGCAACAAATCCAACATATCAATACTAACCTTGAATGTAAACAGGTTAAATGCCCCAATTAAAAGGCACAGAGTGGCGAGCCAGATAAAGAAGTGAGACTCATTGGTATGCTGTCTTCAACACACCCATGTTACATGCAATGACATCCATAGGCTCAAAATTTTAAAAATTGAGAAAAATCTACCAAGTAAATGGAAACCAGAAAAAAAGGAGAGGTTTCAATTGGAATTTATTATTATTATTATACTATAAGTTCTGGGATACATATGCAGAACGTGCAGGTTTGTTACATAGGTATAAATGTGCAATGGTGGTTTGCTGCACCCATCAATACGTCATCTACATTAGGTATTTCTCCTAATGGTATCCTTCCCCTAGGTCCCGAACCCCCAACAGGCCCTAGTGTGTGATGGTCCCCTCCCTGTGTCCATGTGTTCTCATTACTCAACTTCCACTTTTGAGTGACAACATGCAGTGTTTTCTGATTTGTGTTAGTTTGCTAAGAATGATGGTTTCCAGCTTCATCCATGTCCCTGCAAAGGACATGAACTCATCCTTTTTTATGGCTATATAGTATTGCACGGTGTATATATGCCACATTTTCTTTATCCAGTCCATCACTGATTGACATTTGGGTTGGTTCCAAGTCTGCTTTCATGAACAGTGCCACAAGAAACATATGTGTGCATGTGGCTTTATAGTAGAATGATATATAATCTTTTGGGTATATACCCAGTAGTGGGATTGCTGGATCAAATGGTATTTCTAGTTCCAGATCCTTGAGGAATCGCCACATTGTCTTCAACAATGGTTGAACTAATTTACACTCACACCAACAGTGTAAAAGCATCTTTATTTCTCTACATCCTCTCCAGCATCTGTTGTTTCCTGAATTTTTAATGATCACCATCCTAACTAGCATGTGATGGTATCTCATTGTGGTTTTGATTTGTATTTCTCTGAAGACCAGGGATGATGAGCTTTTTTTCATATGTTTGTTGGCTGCATAAATGTCTTCTTTTGAGAAGTGTCTATTCATATCCTTCACCCACTTTTTGATGTGGATGTTTGTTTTTTTCTTGTAAATTTGTTTAAGTTTCTTGTAGATTCTGGATATTAGCCCTTTGTCAGATGGCTAGATTGCAAAAATGTTCTCCCATTCTATAGGTTGCCCGTTCACTCTGATGATAGTTTCTTTTGCTGTTCAGAAGCTCTTTAGTTTAATTAGATCCCATTTGTCAATGTTAGCTTTTGTTGCCATTTTTTTTTTTATGTTTTAGTCATGAAGTCTTTGCCTATGCCTATGTCCTGAATGGTATTGCCTAGGTTTCCTTCTAGGGTTTTTATGGTTTTAAGTCATATGTTTAAGTCTTTAATGCATCTTGAGTTAATTTTTGTATAAGGTGTAAGAAAGGGGTCCGGTTTCAGTTTTCTGCATATGGCTAGCCATTTCTCCCAGCACCATTTATTAAATAGGGAATCCTTTCCCCATTGCTTGTTTTTGCCAGGTTTGTCAAAGATCAGATTGCTGTAGACGTGGGACATTATTTCTGAGGCCTCTGTTCTGTTCCATTGGTCTATATATTTTGGTTCCAGTACCATGCTATTTTGGTTACTGTAGGCTTGTAGTATACTTTGCAGTCAGGTAATGTGATGCCTCCAGCTTTGGTCATTTTGCTTAGGATTGTCTTGGCTATCGGAGGTCTTTTTTGGTTCCATATGGAATTTAAAGTAGTTTTTCCCAATTCTGTGAAGAAAGTCAATGGTAGCTCGATGGGGATAGCATTGAATCTATAAATTACTTGGGCATTATGGCCATTTTCACAATATTGATTCTTTCTATCCATTAGCATGAAATGTTTTTCCATTTGTTTTTGTCCTCTCTTATTTCCTTGAGCAGTGGTTTGTACTTCTCAACCTAGTAGGGCAGGCCAACATTCAAATCCAGGAAATACAGAGAATGCCACAAAGATACTCCTCGAGAAGAGCAACTCCAAGACACATAATTGCCTGATTCACCAAAGTTGAAATGAAGGAAAATCTTAAAGGCAGCCAGAGAGAAGGTCGGGTTACCCACAAAGGGAAGCCCATCAGACTAACAGCAGATCTCTCTCGGCAGAAACTCTACAAGCCAGAAGAGAGGGGGGCCAATATTCAACATTCTAAAGAAAGAATTTTCAAGCCAGGAATTTCATATCCAGCCAAAATAAGTTTCATCAGTGAAGGAGAAATAAAATCCTTTTACAGATGAGCAAATGTTTAGAGATTTTGTCACCACCAGACCCAAGGCTCTTACAAGAGACCCTGAAGGAAGCACTAACATGGAAAGGAAAAACTGGTACCAGCCATTGCAAAAACATGCCAACAAAAGCTTCTTCTTGCCTGATCACCCTGGCCAGAACTTCCAACACCATGTTGAATAGGAGTGGTGAGAGAGGGCATCCTTATCTTTGTGCCGGTTTTCCAAGGGAATGCTTCCAGCTTTTGCCCATTCAGTATGATATTGGCTGTGGGTTTGTCATAAATAGCTCTTATTATTTTGAGATATGTTCCATTAACACCTACTTCATTCAGAGTTTTTAGCATGAAAGGGTGTTGAATTTTATTGAAGGCCTTTTCTGCATCTATTGAGATAATCATGTGGTTTTTGTCAGTGGTTCTGTTTAAGTGATGGATTACATTTATTGAATTGTGTATGATGAATCAGCCTTGCATCCCAGGGATGAAGCCGACTTGATTGTGGTAGATGAGCTTTTTGATGTACTGCTGGATTCAGTTTGCCAGTATTTTATTAAGGATTTTCACAACGATGTTCATCAAGGATATTGACTTGAAATTTTCTTTTTTTGTTGTGTCTGTGCCAGGGTTTGGTATCAGGATGATGCTGGCCTCATAAAATGGATTAGAGAGGAGTTCCTCTTTGTCTATTGTTTGGAAGAGTTTCAGAAGGAAGGGTACCAGCTCCTCTTTGTACCTCTGGTAGAATTTGGCTGTGAATCCATCTAGTTCTGGGCTTTTCTTTTGTTGGTAGGCTATTAATTACTGCCTCAATTTCAGAACTTCTTCTTGGCCTATTCAGGGATTCAACTTCTTCCAGGTTTGGTTTAGACTTGGGCGGGTTTATGTGTCCAGGAATTTTTCCATTTTTTCTACACTTCCTAGTTTATTTACGTAAAGGTGTTTATAAGTATTCTCTGATGGTAGTTTGTATTTCTGTGGGATCAGTAGTGATATCCCCTTTATCATTTTTCATTGTGTCTGTTCGATTCTCCTCTTTTCTTCTTTATTAGTCTGGCTAGCAGTCTACCTATTTTGTTAGTCTTTTCAAAACACCAGCTCCTAGATTCATTTATTTTTTTGAAGGGCTTTTTGTGTGTCTCTGTCCCATTTAGTTCTGCTCTGATCTTAGTTATTTCATGTCTTCTGCTAGCTTTAGAATTACTTTGCTCTTGCTTCTCTAGTTCTTTTAATTGTGATGTTAGGGTGTCAATTTTAGATCTTTCCTACTTTCTCCTTTGGGCATTTGGTGCTATAAATTTCCCTCTAAACACTGATTTAGCTGTGTCCCAGAGATCCTGGTATATTGTGTCTTTTTTCTCACTGGTTTCAAATAACATATTTATTTCTGCCTTAATTTCTTTACCCAGTACTCATTCAGGAGCAGGTTGTTCACCTTCCATGTAGTTGTGCAGTTTTGAGTGAGTTTCTTAATCCTGAATTGTAATTTGATTGCACTGTGGTCTAAGAGACTGTTGGTTATAATTTCCATTCTTTTGCATTTTCTGAGGAGTGTTTTACTTCCTATTATTTGGTCAATTTTAGAATAACTGCAATGTGATGCTGAGAAGAATGTATATTCTGTTGATTTGGGGTGGGGAATTCTGTAGCTATCTATTAGGTCTACTTGGTCCAGAGCTGAGTTCAAGTCCTAAATATTCTTGTTAATTTTCTGTCTTGTTGATCTGTCAAATATTGACAGCGGGGTGTTAAAGTCTCCCACTATTATGGTATAGGACTCTAAGTCTCTTCGTATGTCTCTAAGAACTTGCTTTATTAATCTGGGTTCTCCTGTATTGGGTACATATATATTTAGGATAGTTAGCTCTTCTTGGTACAGAGGTCCCTTTACGATTATGTAATGCCCTCCTTTGTCTTTTTTCATCTTTGTTGGCTTAAAGTCTGTTTTATCAGTGACTAGAATTGCAACTCCTGCTTTTTTTTACTCTACATGTGCTTGATAAATATTCTTCAATCCCTTTATTTTGAGCCTATGTGTGTCTTTGCATGTGCAATGAGTCTCCTGAATACAGCACACCAATGGGTCTTGGCTCTTTATTTAATTTGCCAGTCTGTGTCTTTTAATTGGGGCATTTAGCCCATTTACATTTACGGCTAATATTGCTATTTGTGAACTTGATCCTGATGAGCATTTTTTCAAATATTTGTTGGCCACTTGTCTATCTTCTTTTGAGTAATGTCTGATCATGTATCTTGGTCACTTCTTAATGGGTTATTTGTTTATTAGTTGCTGATTTGCTTAAGTTCCTTATAGATTCTGGATATTATATCTTTATTGCATGCATGGTTTATGAATATTTCCTCCCAATCTGTAGGTTGCCTGTTTATTCTGTTGATGGTTTATTTTGCTTTGCAAAAGGTCTTCAGTTTAATTAAGTCCCACTTGTCAATTTTTCATTTAGTTGCAATAGCTTTAGGGAGTTGACCACGTTTTTTGTTTTTTTTTTGGGGGGGGGTGGGGTGGGGGGACAAGGTCAATATAGAGAAGGGTATTTCTTAGGTTTTCATCTCGAATGTTTTATAGTTTGAGGTCTTACATTTTAAATATTTATCTATTTTGAGTTAGGTTTTGCCTATGGTGAAATATAAGTATATAGATTCTGTCTTACAAACATGGCTGGTGAGTTATCCCAGCACCATGTATTAAATAGGGAGTCTTTCCCCCATTGCATATTTTTGTTGGCCTTGAAAAAGATTAGATGGCTATATGTGTGTGGCTTTATTTCTGAGTTTTCTCAACTGTTCCATTGGTCTATGTGTCCGTTTTTGTACCAGTACCATGCTGTTTTGGTGACTGTAGCTTTTTAATATAGTTTTAAGTGGGGATACTGTGATATCTCTGGATGCTATTTGCTTAGCATTGCTTTGGCTATTCAGGTTCTTTTTAGGTTACATATGAATTTTAAAATAGTTTTTTTTTTTTTCCAATTCTTTGAAAAATATCTTTGGTAGTTTGGTAGGAATAGCGTTAAATCTGTAAACTGCTTTTGGATGCATGGCAATTTTATCAATACTGATTTTTCCAATCCACGAACACAGAATTTTTTTCATCTATTTGTACCATTTCTGGTTTCTTTCAGCAGTGTTTTGCAGTTCTCGTAGAGATCTTTCACCTCCTTGTTTAGCTGTATTCCTAAGTAGTCCATTTTATTTGTGACTATTGTAAATGGGATTGTGTGAATCTCAACCAGGACATTATTATGCTACCGATTTACTACATTGATTTTGTATTCTGAAACCTTGCTAAACTCGTTTATCAGTTTTAGTAGGATTTTGGTGAAGTCTTTAGCGTTTTCTAAGCATAAGATCATATCATCAACAGAGACAGCTTGACTTCTTTTCCTATTTAGAAGCCTTTTCTTTCTCTTGTCTGATTGCTCTGGCTAGGACTTCCAGTACTATGTCAAACAGGAGTAGTGAGAGTGGGCACCCTTTCCTTGTTTCAGATCTCAGGAAGAATGCTTCCAGGTTTTGCCCATTTAGTGTGACATTGCCTGTGTGTTCGGTATAGATGGCTCTTATTATTTTGACGTATGTTCCTTTGATGCCTAGTCTGTTGGGAATAAGTATAAAGAAGGGGTGTTCAATTATACCAAAAGTTATTTTTCTGCATCTATTGGAATGATCACATGGTTTTTACTTTTAATTGTTTATGTGGTGAACCACATTAAATGATTTGCATATGTTGATCTAATCTTGCATCCCAGGAATAAACCCTACTTGATCACAATGAGTTAAATTTTTGTTGTGCTGCTGGATTTGGTTTGCTAGAATTTTATTGAGGATTTTTGAGTTTATGTTAATCAAGGATATTGGTCTGAAGTTTTTATTTGCTGGCGTCTCTCTGCCAGATTTTTGTATTACGGTGAAGAAACCTTCATAGAATGAGTTAGAGAGGACTCCTTCCTCCTCCATTTTTTAGAATAGTTTCAGTAGTATTGGTACCATGTCTTTTTTGTATATCTGGTAGAATTTGGCTGTGAATCCATCTACTCCAGGACATTTTTTGATTGGTAAGTTTCTTATTACCAATTCCATCTCAGAGCTCAATATTGGGCTGTTCGAGGTTTCACTGTCTTCCTGATTCAATCTTGGGGGATGGTGTGTTTCCAGGAATACTTTCATTTTCTATATATATTTTTTAATTTGTGTGCATTGAATTCTTCATAGTATCCGAAAATCTTTCATATTTCCATTAAATAAGTTGTAATGTTATGTTTGTCTTTTCTGATTGTACTTATTTGAATCTTCTCTTTCTTTTTTAACCTAGGTAGCACTCTAACTTATTTTTTTAATTATTATTATAATTTAAGTTCTACAATACATGTGCACAACGTGCAGGTTTGTTACATATGTATAATTGGCACCATGTTGGTGTGCTGCACCCATCAACTCGTCAGCACCCATCAACTCGTCGCTTACATCAGGGTATAATTCTGTGCCATCCCCTCCCCTCTCCCCTTCCCCATAAGAGGCCCCACTGTGTGATGTTCCCTTCCAGAGTTCAAGTGATCTCATTGTTCAATTCCCACCTGAGTGAGAATTTGTGTGGTATTTGGTTTTCTGTTCTTTGCAATAGTTTGCTGAGAATGAAGGTTTCCAGCTGCATCCATGTGTCCCTACAAGGACATGAACTCATCCTTTTATGGCTGTGGTATTCCATGGTGTATATGTGCCACATTTTTCTTAATCCGTCTGTCACTGATGGACATTTGGGTTGATTCAAGTCTTTGCTATTGTGGGAATAGTGCCACAATAAACATATGTGTGCATGTGTTTTAGCAGCTTATGATTGATAATCCTTTGGGTATATACCCAGTAATGAGATATTGGAGTCATATGGTATTTCTAGTTCTAGATCCTTGAGGAATCACCATGCTGTTTTTCCACAATGGTTGAACCAGTTTTACAATCCCACCAACAGTGTAAAGTGTTCCATTTCTCCACATTCTCTCCAGCACCACATTCTTCTGACTTTTAATGATTGCCATTCTAACTGGTTGTGAGATGGTATCTCATTGTGGTTTTTGATTTGCATTTCTCTGATGGCCAGTGATGATGAGCATTTTTTCACGTGCCTGTTGGCTGTATGCATGTCTTCTTTTTGAGAAATGTCTATTCCTTATCCATTGCCCACTTTTGGATGGGGTTGTTTGTTTTCTCATAAATTTGTTCCGGTTCTTTGTAGGTTCTTGATATTGCTCCTTTGTCAGATTGAGTAGATTGCAAAATTTTCTCCCATTCTCTAGCTTGCCTGTTCCCTCTGGTGGTAGTTTCTTTTGCTGTGCAGAAGCTCTTTAGTTTCATTAGATCCCATTTGTCAATAATGGCTTTTGTTGCCGCTGTTTTTGGTGTTTTAGACATGAAGTCCTTGCCCATGCCTATGTCCTGAATGGTATTACCTAGGTTTTCTTCTAGGGTTTTTATGGTATTAGGTCTAACATTTAAATCTCTAATCCATCTTGAATTAATTTACATATAAGGAGTAAGGAAAGGATCCAGTTTCAGCTTTCCATTTATGGCAAGAAAATTTTCCCAGTACCATTTATTAAATAGGGAATCCTTTCCCCAATTCTTTTTTTGTAAGGTTTACCAAAGATCAGATGGTTGTAGATGTGTGGTATTATTTCCGAGGGCTCTGTTCTGTTCCACTGGTCTATATCTCTGTTTCGGTACCAGTACCACGCTGTGTTGGTTACTGTAGCCTTGTAGCACAGTTTGAAGTTAGGTAGCGTGATGCCTCCAGCTTTGTTCTTTTGGCTTAGGATTGTCTTGGCAAAGCGGGCAATTTTTTTGGTTCCATATGAACTTTAAAGCAGTTTTTCCAATTCTGTGAAGAAACTCATTGGTAGCTTAATGGGGATGGCATTGAATCTATAGATTACCTTGGACACTATGGCCATTTGGACGATATTGATTCTTCCTATCCATGAGCATGGTATGTTCTTCCATTTGTTTGTGTCCTCTTTTATTTCACTGAGCAGTGGTTTGTCATTCTCCTAGAAGAGGTCCTTCACATTCCTTGTAAGCTGGATTCCTAGGTATTTTATTCTCTTTGAAGCAATTGTGAATGGAAGTTCATTCATGATCTGGCTCTCTGTTTGTTGCTGGTGTATAAGAATCCTTGTGATTTTTGCACATTTATTTTGTATCCTGAGACTTTGCTGAAGTTGCTTATCAGCTTAAGGAGATTTTGGGCTGAGATGATGGGGTTTTCTAAATATACAATGATGTCATCTGCAAACAGGGACAACTTGACTTCTTCTTTTCCTAACTGAATAATCTTTAATTTTGTCTCTTCCTGATTACCCTAGCTAGAACTTCCAAAACAATGCTGAATAGGAGTGGTGAGAGAGGGCATCCCTGTCTTGTGCCAGTTTTCAAAGGGAGTGCTTCTAGTTTTTGCCCAGTCAGTATGATATTGGCTGTGGGTTTGTCATAAATAGCTCTTATGATTTTGAGATATGTTCCATCAATACCAAATTTATTGAGAGTTTTTAGCATGAAGGGCTGTTGAATTTTGTCAAAGGCCTTTTCTGCATCTATTGAGATAATCATGTGGTTTTTGTCTTTGGTTCTCTTTATATGCTGGATTACATTTATTGATATGCGTATGTTGAACCAGCCTTGCATCCCAGGAATGAAGCCCACTTGATCATGGTGGATAAACTTTTTGATGTGCTGCTGGATCCGGTTTGTCAGTATTTTATTGAGGATTTTTTCATCGAGTTCATCAGGGATATTGGTCTAAAATTCTCTTTTTTTGTTGTGTCTCTGCCAGGCTTTGGTATCAGGATGATGTTGGCCTCATAAAATGGGTTAGGGAGGATTTCTTTTTCTATTCATTGGAATAGTTTCAGAAGAAATGGTACCAGCTCCTCCTTGTACCTCTGGTAGAATTCGGCTGTGAATCCATCTGGTCCTGGATTCTTTTTGGTTGGTAGGCTATTAATTATTGCCTCAATTTCAGAGCCTGCTATTGGTCTCTTCAGGGATTCAACTTCTTCCTAGCTTAGTCTTGGGAGAGTGTAAGTGTCCAGGAAATTATCCATTTCTCTTAGGTTTTCTAGTTTATTTGCATAGAGGTGTTTAGAGGATTCTCTCATGGTAGTTTGTATTTCTGTGGGGTCGGTGGTGATATCCCCTTTATCATTTTTTATTGCGTCGATTTGATTCTTCTCTCTTTTCTTCTTTATTAGTCTTGCTAGCGGTCCATCAATTTTGTTGATCTTTTCAAAAAATAAGCTCCTGGATTCATTGATTTTTTTGGAGGGTTTTTTGTGTCTCTATCTCCTTCAGTTCTGCTCTGATCTTAGTTATTTCTTGCCTTCTGCTAGCTTTGGAATGTGTTTGCTCTTGCTTCTCTAGTTCTTTTAATTGCGATGTTAGAGTGTCAATTTTAGATCAGAGCAGAACTGAAGGAGATAGAGACACAAAAAACCCTCC